>NW_011485860.1:0-346 GCF_000754665.1 Bison bison bison | reverse complement strand
CAGGGGATCTTCCCAACCCAGGGATTGAACCCAGGTCTCCCACATTGCAGGCAGATTCTTTACCAACTGCGCCACAAGGGAAGCCCAGGAATACTGGAATGGGTAGACTTTCCCTTCTCCAGCAGATCTTCCCAACCCAGGAATTGAACCGGGGTATCCTACATTGCAGGCGGATTCTTTACCACTGAGCCACAAGGGAAAATGATAGGTATATATGACAAAAGTTACAACTATGACACATAAAGGACTCAGCTCAGATGATAAAGAATCTGCCTGAAATGCAGGAGACTCAGGTTCAGTCCTTGGGTTGGGAAGATCCCCTGGAGAAGGGAATGGCTACCCACTC
>NW_011485859.1:16450-16747 GCF_000754665.1 Bison bison bison | reverse complement strand
TTCGATTCTTGGTTCAGGAAGATCCCCTGGAGGAGGAAGTGGCAACCCACTCCAGTATTCTTGCCTGGAGAATCCTGTGGACAGAGGAGGCTGGCAGGCTACAGTCCATGGGGTTGCAAAGAGCCGAACACAATTGAATGACTGAGCTCGCATGCATGGCTGACTTACTCTACTTAGTATGATTATCTCTAGGTTCATCAGTGTTGCTGCAAATGGCATTTTTAATTCTTTTTTATGACTGAGTACTATTCTGTTGTATATGTTTACCACTTCTTCTTTGTCCATTCCTCTGTCTAT
>NW_011485859.1:11620-12160 GCF_000754665.1 Bison bison bison | reverse complement strand
TTTATTGCTCTTAGTAATATTTTGTAATTTTCAGTGTACAGGCCTTGTACTTCTTTTGTCAAATTTACTCCTTAGTATCTTATATATTGTGATGCTATTATAAATGGTATTTTAATTTCAAATTCCAATCATTAATTGTTAGCATATAGAAATGCACTTGATTTTGAATACTGACCTTTTATCCTGCAACTTGCTAAACTATTTTGTAGTCTTTTAGTATATTTCTTAGGATTTTCTATAGACGATAATGTTATATGCGAAAGGGTAGATTTATTTATTTCTTTACAATGTGGGTATATTTTATTTTTTTCTTACCACGCTGCCAGGGCTAGAACCTCTATTACAATGTTGAATAGAAGTGAGGTCAGGTATTCTTGCCTTCATGCTGATCTCAATGAGAAAGCATGAAGTCTTTCTTCTGCACAGTATGATGTTAGCTGTAGGTTTCCTGAAGATGCACAACATCATTAATTATAAGGGAAATGCAAATCAAAACCACAAGAAGCTATCACCTCACACCTGTTAGGACATCAATTATTT
>NW_011485859.1:9582-10560 GCF_000754665.1 Bison bison bison | reverse complement strand
TTGAACTCAGAAAGAAAGTAGAATGGTGATTTCCTGGGGTTACAGGGTGGGAAAAATAGGGAAAGGCTGATAAAAGGGTATAAACGTTCAGTTATAAGATGACTAAGGTCTGAGGATCTAATGTATAGCATGGTGACTATAGTTGATAATACCGTATTATATACTTTAAATTTGCTGAGAGTTGAACTTAAATGTTCTCACCACAAGAAAACAAACAAACAAACAAACAACCCAAACAAAACAAGTTAATATGTGAATCAATGGATGTAATGGTGGGAATACTTTCATAATGTACATGTATTAAATTATCATGTTCTACACTTTAAATATGTCACAATTTCATTTGTTAATTATACCTCAATAAAGCTGAAAATTTTTCTGTTCCCCCCTTTTGATTTCTTCTTTGACACAACATTTAAAAGTGTTATTATGTTTCAAAATATTTGCATATTTTTCAAATACCTTTATAATTTTATCCCTAATTTAATTCCATTGTGTTAAGAGAAAATGCTTTGTCCGATTTGAATCTCAAGTTTATGGAGATTTGTTTTATGGTCCAGAGAATATGGTTGTATTAGTTTCCTGAGGCTGCCATAATGAATCACCACAAACTTGATGGCTTAAAACAACAGAAATTTATTCTCTCACATTCTGGAGGGCAGAGGTCTGAAATCAAGGTGTAGGCAGGTTTGGTTTCTTTTGTAGACTTTGAGGGAGAATATGTTCCATGCCTTCCCTCACCAGCTTCTGCTAGCTGCTGGCCATCCTTGGCAGGTAGATGCATCACTAATCTCTGCCTCTGTGTTCACATTGTCTTCTTCTCTGTGCTGCAAATCTCCCTCTGCTTTTCTTTTACAAGGATGCCTGAGGTTGGATTTAAGGTTTACCATGAATTTAGCATGATCTCATCTTGAGATGGGAGAAGGCAATGGCACCCCACTCCAGTACTCTTGCCTGGAAAATCCCATGGACGGAGGA
>NW_011485859.1:6139-8797 GCF_000754665.1 Bison bison bison | reverse complement strand
TTCATCTGCTGATGGACATCTAGGTTGCTTCCATGTCCTGGCTATTATAAACAGTGCTGCAATGAACATTGGGGTACACGTGTCTCTTTCAGTTCTGGTTTCCTCAGTGTGTATGCCCAGCAGTGGGATTGCTGGGTCATAAGGTAGTTAGTTCTATTTCCAGTTTTTTAAGGAATCTCCACACTGTTCTCCATAGTGGCTGTACTAGCTTGCATTCCCACCAACAGTGTAAGAGGGTTCCCTTTTCTCCACACCCTCTCCAGCATTATTGCTTGTAGACTTTTGGATCGCAGCCATTCTGACTAGTGCAGCGGCCTATCTTGATAACTGTTCTGTGTGCTTTTGAAAAGAATATCTATTCTGTTGTTGGATGGTGAGAGTGAAAGTGAAAGTCACTCAGTCATGTCCAACTCTTACTGGAGTGGGTAACCTACCTTTCCTTTCTCCAGGGGATCTTCCCAACCCAGGGATCAAACCCAGGCCTCCTGCACTGCAGGCAGACTCTTTACCAGCTGAACCACAAGGGAAGCCCTGTTGGATGGTATGTACTATAAATATCAGTTAGGTAAATTTGGTTGATAGTGTTTTTCAATCACATTCTGATTATTTTTTGTCTACTTTTTCTATACATTACAAGAGGGATGTTATGAATTCTTCAACTGTAATTATGAATTTTTCTATTTTGCCTTTTATTTCTATCTGTTTTTAGTACATGTATATTGAAACTCTGTTATTAGGTGCATAAATGTTCAGAATTGCTACATCCTGCTAATGAATTGACCTTTTATTATTATAAAATGGCCCTTTTCATCCCTGGTAACACCCTTTGCTCTGGAATATTTTTCTACCTTTTCTGATATTAATATAGCCACTCAGCTTTCTTTATATTAATATTTACATGGGATATCTTTTCTCATCTTTTTTCTTTAAAAAACCACTTCATTGAGGTACAATTTACATTCCATAATACGCGCTCATTTTAGGTGTACATTTTGATGCATTTTGATCAGTATATATACTCATATAACAATCATCACAAGATATAAAACATTTCTGTCACTCCCCAAAATCTTATCATGTCCTTTGAAAAATAACAGCTTTATTGAGATTGAATTCACATGCCATACAATTTATCCTTTTAAAGATACAATTAAAATTTAAAACTATATTCATAGAATTAATGCAATAATCACCACACTTTTTGAACATTTTCATCACCCCTCCAAAGGGGAAAAACTTTATGCATATTAGCAATCACTCCCCTCTCCCCTCTATCCCACCCTTAAGCAATCACTAATCTACTTTCCATCTGTATCTATTGGCCTGTTTCAGGATTCATATAAATTAAACTGTACAATATGTGATCTTTTGTCACTGGCCTCTTTCACTTAGGATAATGTTTTCAGACTCATCCATGTTGTAGCATATATCAATACCTCATCTCTTTTTATTGCTGAATAATATTCCATTGTATAGATATACCACACATTCTCATTCATCAGTTGATAGACATTACAGTTGTTGCCACTTTGGGATTATTATGAATAATGCTCCTTTGAATATTTGTTTACAAATTTTTAAAGACTTTTTATTTTATATTGGAGTATAGAAGGCAATGGCACCCCACTCCAGTACTCTTGCCTGGAAAATCCCATGGACAGAGAAGCCTGGTAGGCTACAGTCCATGGGGTCGCTAAAAGTCGGGCACGACTGAACGACTTCACTTTCACTTTTCACTTTCATGCATTGGAGAAGGAAGTGGCAACCCACTCCAGTGTTCTTGCCTGGAGAATCCCAGGGACGGGGGAGCCTGGTGGGCTGCCGTCTATGGGGTCGCACAGAGTCGGACACGACTGAAGCGACACAGCAGCATAGACAGTTAACAATATTGTGATAGTTTCCAGTGGACAGCAAAGGGACTGAGTCATACATATACACGTATCCATTCTCCCCCAAACTCTCCTTCCAGGCTGCCACATAACATTGAACAGCATTCCCTGTGCTGTACAGTAGGTCCTTGTTGGTTATCCATTTTAAATACAGAAGTGTGATTGTAAAAATTTTTGTGTAGACATTTGTTTTCAATTCTCTTGGGTGTATACTTAGGAGCAGAATTGCAGGGTCATATGGTAACTGTATATAAGATAATCTTTGAGGAATTGTCAGATTGTTTCCTAAAGCACCTGTACTATTTTACATTTTCAGCAGTGTGTCCCACCCTCCACATCTTCATCAACACATATTATTATCTGTCTTTTGTAGTTAAGCCATTTTACTGGGTGTGAAGTGATCATGTATGTGATTTTGATTGTATTTCCCTGATGACTAATGACGTGGAGCATCCTTTCGTGGGCTTGTTGTTGTTGTCTAGTTGCTGTTTTGTTCAACTTTTTGGTGACCCCATGGACTGTAGCCCACTAGGCTCCTCTGTCCATGGGGCCATGTGCTTACTGGTCATTATATATTTTCTTTGGAGAAAGATCTATTCATATGTATGCCCATTTAAAAATTAGGTTATTTGCCTTTTATTTATTGAACTGTAAGGATTCTCTCTACAATCTAGATATCAGGTATGTAATTTACAAGTAAAGGTCTCCCATTCTATGAGTTGTTTTTTGTTTTTTATTTTCTAATAATGTCACTTGCAGCATAAAGGCT
>NW_011485859.1:4273-6039 GCF_000754665.1 Bison bison bison | reverse complement strand
AAAGGCTTTTCATTTTGATGAAGTCCAGTTTATTCACTATGTTTCAGGTTCACTAGGCTTTTCTTCCAAAATGTCTACTTTGCTATTAATTTCATCCAGTGTAATTTTTCTCAAGGCATGTGTTATTCATCTCTAGAAGTTCAATTTGGGTCTTTTAAAGATTATTTCATGTCCCCTATTGGCATACTTGATTTCGCTCTATCTTCTTCAATATGTAGAATAATTTTATAATAGCTGTTTTAATCTCCTTATCAGGTAACTTTATCACCTGTGTTATTTCTGAGTCTGTATTTTATTGATTGATTTTTCTTTTCATTATTGATTACGTATTCTGCTTCTGTGCATGCCTAATAACTTTATTGTAGCCAGATTATGAATTTTATCATCTTGGGTTCTGATTTTTTATAATAGCAATAGTAATAATTCCTTGAAGTAATTTTGAGCTTCATCCTGGGACACATTTGAATTACTTGGAAACAGGTTTATCCTTTTGAGGCTTACTCTCAAGCATTATTAAGATGAGACCAGAACAGTTTTTAGTCTAGGGTGAATTTTGCTGACCACTGGGAAAATACCTAGCTGAGAAATCTACCCGATACCCTGAATATTTAAGGTTTTGTCACCTCTGGCAGGTGAGAAGACAGACTATTTCCATCCCTCTGAGAGCTCTGAAGTTCTCTACCCACTACTTTTTGGTGGTTATTTTTCCATCCAGAATAGAGCAGGAGACTCCAAATGGAACTCTCTGCAAATCTCCAGAGTGCTCTCTCTCTGCAGTCCTCCCCTGTCCGTGCAGCTCCCCTTTCTCTGGTCCTGTATTCTAGGAATTCGGGCTGCTTTGGCCTCCCTGAATGCTGTACTCTGTTTCCTCAGATCTGGGAGAGTGCTGGCCTCTGTCGGGGTTCCCTATCCCTGCTCTGATGCCTGGAAAGCCTCTTGGGGACGTAAACTGGGAGAAATGATAATTCTCACCTCATTTTTCCCCTTCTCTCAGGTATCAGAATCCTGAATGTTGTACTACACATGAAAACCGTCATGTACAAACTTTTAGTTACTTAAAGGGGGAAGATAAATCCAACCTCTTCATTCCTCATGGGCAGAACCACTTTCTAAGCCAGTCTTGTCTTTAAAATGCTTGTTTATTTACTTGACTGCATTGGGTCTTCGTTGCGGCACTACGTTGTGGACCTTTCCTTTCTCTAGTTGTGGCGCAGGCTCAGTAGCTGCAGCAAGCACGCGTGCCCTGAATTGCAAAGTGAATTATTAACCACAGGATGACCAGGGAAGTCCCCCCAAGTCAGTCTTAATTATTGAATGCTGAGTTCAGAGGATCGGTTATCTTTCTCTTATGACATGTGTGTGTCCTGGTATGAAGATGTTCAGGGAAACTCCCAAGGAGTTCAGAGCAGTGTAAAGATGTAACAACTGATGCAGTCCTGACAATTACCACTATTTATGATGCTGAGGAAGTTGTCAGGAGGGTCTGGGGTCTGCACCAGCCCCATTTTCTCTCTTATTCCTACACCAGAAGCAGATCAGCAGGGAACATTTACCATGGCCATGTGCTGCTCTTCCCTACCCTCACATGAGCTGGGTTCCCTTATGCACATTAACTGCCTGGCCCTGGACCATATAAGTTTGAGAACCCTGTTCCTGGACATCTTCCAGATGCCCTCACATACAAATGCTCTGTGGTACAGGTATTGTTTTCATCATATGACATTGCTTTGTATATTAATAGTTACTCAAATATTACCTGAGTGCGG
>NW_011485859.1:3786-4173 GCF_000754665.1 Bison bison bison | reverse complement strand
ACTATGAGCATCTCCTATTTGCTTCCCCTCTCCACAACTATTAACAGCATGTCCTGAAGCAGTTCCATCTGATCAGTACACACTGGTCCCCTCGTTCTGTTCCATGGAAAGTGTGTGCTGCATGGTATAACATGAATGCCTCACCATTCGTTTACAATCCAAAGACCATTGATTATTAGTGGACATAAAGAGGTTTTACACAATTGTTTGCTACCACCTTCATTCTACACACAGCTCTCCAAATGTGGGTGTGTTGATTATACATTTTAAAGTGGAGCTGCTGGGACAAAACTCAGTCGCCAGTCACCCAATGAGCACCTATTACATGTCATGCACTGGGGTTACTAGACAAAAATGTCCTTCCCTCAAGGACAGGACAAGGATTTT
>NW_011485859.1:3382-3686 GCF_000754665.1 Bison bison bison | reverse complement strand
CATCATATGACATTGCTTTGTATATTAATAGTTACTCAAATATTACCTGAGTGCGGGGCTGGTGAAAGATTCCACTAGTATATCAGTACATGGACTACACAGGTAACCACGTACTTCCACATTCTCTGCTTCCAGGGCCTACCACTGGGGTTAGTTTTCAGTGCCTCCTTGTTCCTTTAAACACATTTCTCTATATTTAAAGCACACACACATACATGGGGTTTCCCTAGTGGCTCAGATGGTAAAGAATTTGCCTGCAATGTGGGAGACCTGAGTTTGATCCCAGGGTTGGGAAGATCCCCTG
>NW_011485859.1:915-1491 GCF_000754665.1 Bison bison bison | reverse complement strand
CGATGTTCACTCTTGTCATCTCCTGTTTGACCACTTCCAATTTGCCTTGATTCATGGACCTAACATTCCAGGTTCCTATGCAATATTGCTCTTTACAGCATTGAACCTTGCTTCTACCACCAGTCCCATCCACAACTGGGTGTTGTTTTTGGTTTGGCTCCCTCCCTTCATTCTTTCTAGAGTTATTTCTCCATTGATCTCCAGTAGCATATTGGGCACCTACTGACCTGAGGAGTTCCTCTTTCAGTGCCCTATCTTTTTGCCTTTTCATACTGTTTGTGGGGTTCTCAAGGCAAGAATACTGAAGTGGTGTGCCATTCCCTTGTCGAGTGGGCCACATTCTGTCAGACCTCTCCACCATGACCCATCTATCCTGGGTGGCCCCACACGGCATGGCTTAGTTTCATTGAGTTAGACAAGGCTGTGGTTCACGTGATCAGATTGGCTAGTTGCAAAGGAAAAAAGGAAAGATATACCCATTTGAATGCAGAGTTCGAAAGAATAGCAAGGAGAGATAAGAAAGCTTTCCTCAGTGATCAATGCAAGGAAACAGAGGAAAACAATAGAATGGGAAAG
>NW_011485859.1:279-815 GCF_000754665.1 Bison bison bison | reverse complement strand
TAAGGAGTTCAGGATCTGAGCCACACTCAGCTCCCGGTCTTGTTTTTGCTGACTGTATAGAGCTTCTCCATCTTTGGCTGCAAACAATATAATCAATCTGATTTCGGTGTCAACCATCTGGTGATGTCCATGTGTAGAGTTTTCTCTTGTGTTGTTGGAAGAGGGTGTTTGCTATGACCAGTGCGTTCTCTTGGCAGAACTCTATTAGCCTTTGCCCTGCTTCATTCTGTACTCCAGGGCCAAATTTGCCTGTTACCCCAGGTGTTTCCTGACTTCCTCCTTTTGCATTCCAGTCCCCTATAATGAAAAGGACATCTCTTTTGGGTGTTAGTTCTAGAAGGTCTTGTAGGTCTTCATAGAACTGTTCAACTTCAGCTTCTTCAGCGTTACTGCTCGGGGCATAGATTTGGATTACCGTGATATTGAATGGTTTGCCTTGGAAATGAACAGAGATTATTCTGTGGGTTTTGAGATTGCATCCAAGTACTGCATTTCAGACTCTTTTGTTGACTATGATGGCTACTCCATTTCTTCTA
>NW_011485859.1:0-179 GCF_000754665.1 Bison bison bison | reverse complement strand
TACCACACAATTGCACTCATCTCACATGCTAGTAAAGTAATGCTTAAAATTCTTCAAGCCAGGCTTCAGAAATACGTGAACCACGAACATCCAGATGTTCAAGCTGGGTTTACAAAAGGCAGAGGAACCAGATATCAAATTGCCAACATCTGCTGGATCATCGAAAAAGCAAGAGAGTT
>NW_011485858.1:8572-10310 GCF_000754665.1 Bison bison bison | reverse complement strand
CACTCTGCTCCAGGCCCCCTGGCTCCCTGACTGCTGTCCTTCACACCCAGAGACGGGGCCCTTCCCCCGCGCCCACCGCCGCCTGGAACGTTCCGCCCAGAACCTTACGGGCCAGACTGTTTCCCGTTTCATCCCCACAAGAACAGGGTCCCATTAGAATGGCACCCCAAGTAGAGCAGACTTGGTGTAGGGCTTTGAGAAAAACAAAAGAGCGTGTTTTCTTTGTTTTATCATTATGATGAGAAAAGACAATCCAACGTGATGAATTTGTCAACTTCCAAGTAACTCCTTAAATGGAAGGAGAAACGAGAGCATGTAACAGGGAGAAAATTGAGTGCTTTCACATTGTTTACATCGCTTCCCTGGTGGCTCAGAGGTTACAGCGTCTGCCTGCAGTGCGGGAGACCCGGGTTCAATCCCTGGGTCGGGAAGATCCCCTGGAGAAGGGAATGGCAACCCACTCCAGTATGCTTGCCTGGAGAATCCCATGGACTGAGGAGCCTGATGGGCTACAGTCCATGGGGTTGCAAAGAGTTGGACACGACTGAGTGGCTTCACTTCCCTTCACACTTCTAACTATTCTGGAGGGAGAGTGGACACACGTATGTGTATGGCTGAGTCCCTTTGCTGTCCACCGGACACTATCCCAACAACGTTAATGGGCTATGCTTCGGTATAAAACAAAAAGTTTAAATGCATAAACAAAGAATCCTATTTTCAAATTCTTGAGGGTTATTGCTGACGAAAAACTTGGTTCGCCAAACAAGGGTGAATGTTTTAAAGTAAGGCTTGCAGCCATGACTGCTCACGGCCTTCGGCGCCCTGCTGAAAGAGGCCCGCAGCCTTTTCTCCGGTTTGGTTTCATAGACACAGGTGATGTTCACACGCCTTGTGGTCATGCAAGTGCATTCTGGGTGGAATTTCCCACATCACTCATTTCAAAACCGATGATGAAGCCTGGAATCAGAGATGACGCAGTGAGGTGAACGCCTGGAGGCTTGGACGCTCCTGCAGTTTGAAGGGTGAATGCAGAGCCCCCAGGAACCCCAAGGCCCTCCACCCCAGCCCTGACGGCCACACTCTGGGCTCCCACACTGACCGCTGGAACGGGCCTTGCTGGGCAGGTCCCTGGCCCCTTATCTTCAGGCCGACAGATGCTCTGGGCTGCTGGAGCCAATGGCGGGAGCAAAGGAGTCTCTGAACCCGAGAGCTGGCGTCTGGGTTTTTGGCCACCATCCCCGGGGCCCACAGGGCTCAAACTCTGACCCCTCCCTTCAGGAGCCTTCCCAGGAGCCCCGTCCAGGCTGCTGGAGGCCGGAGGTCCTGGACCAGGGCTCTGCCTCCCCTGGCATCCCCGCTGTGGCAGAGGGCAAGGGAGGCCTGCGTCTCGCCCCATCCACTTGTGACCCGCTTCCTTACAGGTAGCCCCCGACACATACACAGGCCTTGCTGTGTCCTGTGCACAGCTTGGGCAGCCCCTCTGTAACCATCGTGGGTTCCCGCTGTTTGCTTTCTGGGTCCCCTCTAGAACGTTCCGTGAGGATGGGGGCCCCACTGCCTTGTGTCTCAGAGCCCGGGGTAGAGTGGACACCCACGGGGCACTTAGCAATCACTTGCTAAATAGGTAGGTGCCTGGGGCAGCCCGGCTGTGTGCTGGCCCCGTCCATGGGGCAGGCAGGTCTCCATGCGGTCCTGATAGCCACCAAGGCAGCCCAGAGTCCTGGCACGGTGTGCCCAA
>NW_011485858.1:3823-5632 GCF_000754665.1 Bison bison bison | reverse complement strand
TCTCTTAGCAATATCTTTTGCAAAGCAATTTTAAAGAAATTTGATGAAGTCAAATTTATTTTTTTTTTTTTTTTTTCTATTAAGGATCACACTTTTATTGACGTATCTAAGACAACTTTACTCATCTGAGGTCATGGATATTTTCTTCTAAAACTTTTATAGTTTTGCATTTTACATTTAGGCTTATAATGCACTCTAGTTAATTTTTTATAAGGTGTGAGGTACGGGTGGGTCTCACTGTATTCCCAGCACCACGTGTTGCAGAGACAAGCCTGTGTTTCTGAATCACCTTTGTATCTTCGTCAAAAATCAATTGGCCATACGCGCTTATGGCTCTGTTTCTGAACCTTGTATTCTGTTCCATTGATCTTTGTGTTTTTGTTTTTTTTTCCCCCCAATATCTCACTGATTGCATTGCTGTAGCTTTACAGGAAGTCTTGAAATCAGGCTGTGTGCAAAGTCCAGCTTTTTTCTTCTCAATCACTTTTTGCTCTTAACCTCTTATTTGGAGATCATTTTAGATTGAGAGAATTGCAAAAACAGCACAGAAAATGCCCCCAAACCTTTCACCCAGGCTCCCCTAACATTAACATCTTACATAACCACAGTACAAAGACCTATACGAAGGAAGTCACTTTGATATACCAGATTTTCCATTAAAGTTCTTACTTCAGTTTCAGAATCTAGTTAGTCTGTGATTCCAATTGGATTTAGCGTTCACGTGTCCCCAGGCTCCTCCCACCCGCGTGGCTCCTCCCACCCGCGTGGCTCCTCCCACCCGCGTGGCCCCTCCCACCTGCGTGGCTCCTCCCATCTGCGTGGCTCCTCTGACTTCCCTCGTCTTTCATGACCTGGAGACCCAGGACGTGCAGGCCAGTTATTTCATAGACTGCTTCTCAGTGTGGGTTCTTCTGAGATTTTCTCGTGATGCAGCTGAGGCGTCGCCAGAAAGAATAACGCAGGGGCTGTGTGCGCTCTTCCACCAGCCGCATCAGGACTGACTGTGCGTCCCGTTACAGGAGCACCCGGTCTCGGCTGCTAAGTCAGGCTGGAGCCTGCCAGACTTCTTTGTGAAGTTGCTGTTTTCCTTTTTGCAATCTGTAATACTGTTGGAAGACATACATTGAGGCTATGCAAATATCCTGCCTCTCCTGAAACGTTTGCCTACTGACTTAGCATCCAGCACTGGATTTTGCCCGCAGTAATTTTGACTGTGGTGTTCTAATGGTAATTCCCTGTTTTTTCCTCCATGTTACTCGGAAGTCTTCCGTAAGAAGGAGCTCTCCTGCCTTTCTTTCTCTTTCCTTCCCTTCCTTCTCTTCTCCCTCCCTCGGTCTTCCTTCCTCGCTCGCTTTCTTTCTCAGTATGGACTCAAAGATGTTTATTTTATTCTTTGGGTTCTAATCCAGTACTTTGTCTATTTTGTTGTTTAAAATATTCTAGCTTTGGTCACTGCACACGCTCTCACATGAGCTGCAGTGGTCTTGTAACATGTACTCATCTCTCTTTTAAAGCAACCCCCAAATTCCTAGAACCCCAAGATATTCCAGGTTCTTTTTTTCCCTGCATTTTCCCACGTGCTTGCTTGTCATCTGTATTTCCTCTTCAGTGGATTCTTGATCTAAATCTTTTCCTCTTTTTTAAAAATAACCATTTGTTTTCTTACGGGTGACTTTTGAGAACTTTTTGCTCCTCTATACTGTGACTGTAAGTTCAGTTCAGTTCAGTTCAGTCGCTCAGTCGTGTCCAACTCTTTGCGACCCCATGAATCGCAGCATGCCAGGCCTCCCTGTCCATCACCAACTCCCG
>NW_011485858.1:0-543 GCF_000754665.1 Bison bison bison | reverse complement strand
CAAAGACACGACTGAGCAACTGATCTGATCTGATTTTTAATTGAAGGATAATTGCTTTATAGTATTGTGTTGGTTTCTGCCAAACGTCAACATGAATCCTTGGCTGGTTTTTTAATCTTGAGGGAAAATGCCATTTTTTTCACCATTAAGTAGATATTAGCTGTCAATGCTGTCAATTCTCTTGTTCAGGTTAGGAGGTTTCCTACTATTTTTGGTTTGCTAATTTTTTTTTTATCATGAATAGATTTCAAATTTTGACAGATGATTTTTGTTCCACTTATTGAGATCTTCATATGGCATTTATTCTTTAACCTATTAATATGGAACATTACATCGATTAATTGTAAAAATTTTAACCATCTCATGAAACTTGGTTATGGGAGGCTTTACGGTCATCGAAGTGTTGTTCGTGGCCCTTGTCGCCTTTCACGAGCTGTGTGGTCTGAAGTAACGTCCACTCTTTTCCGCTAGATATTGATCATTTTTTGCCTTTCCCTTTTCATTTCTTGACATTTGTCTAGAAGTTTATGATTCATTGATCTT
>NW_011485857.1:14820-15580 GCF_000754665.1 Bison bison bison | reverse complement strand
AGCACAGAGTCTTAAGTCACTGGACCACCAGGGAAGTCCTTGGTTATTTTAGTCCTAAGCGTAAGGCATAGATGTCACTCAACCTTGTATCAACAGAATCAAGTATGTGAACCCATACTTGAGGTGTGGGAAGTCCAGTTGACCTTTCACCCTTATGAGTCTTCTCTCCTTGTTTTCCTCTTGCTTTGTGGCCACGTTACTCATCACTTTTCTAGGTCCTTTCCCTGTGTTCCTCCTTTGCACTTCAACTACTCTTGTGTCTGCCTGCCCCATCAGTGTCATATCCCCTATGGCAAACACCATATGTATCCATCCTCACTTATTTCACCATAGCAATAATTTAGTGTCAATACTTTAATTCCTACTTTAGAAATGGAGAGACCCAAAGATATAAATACCTTTCCTACCATAACACAGTGCATGTCAGAGCCATGGTCAAAACCAATGGCTAGTTCATATCATGGCCTATAAGGAGAAAGAGTAGGTAGGACACAAGTCATTTGGCCTCAGCGAGATGCTCTGCTCCCTTTCCCTCTTCCACCTATGTTCTAATCCTTTCATCCAACTCTACAGCCTACGGACTTGTCACATATTGTGCAGCAAATTCGGATACCCTACATTTAGTATTTTTATTTAAACCATAGATTTTCAGTCTTTTTGGGTCAGGAAGTATCTTTAACTCTGCATTACGAGGGAGAAATAATTACATTTATCACTCCTTAAGCAGGGTGGATTCTCCTTAAGCAGAATCTTAAAAAAC
>NW_011485857.1:12560-12666 GCF_000754665.1 Bison bison bison | reverse complement strand
GGGTTCAGGATGGGGAACACATGTATACCTGTGGTGGATTCATTTTGATATTTGGCAAAACTAATACAATTTGTAAGGTTTAAAAATAAAATAAAATTAATTTTAA
>NW_011485857.1:10817-12247 GCF_000754665.1 Bison bison bison | reverse complement strand
CAGTAGCATCAAATACCTAGAAATAAATTTAACAAAAGATGTATAAGACTTCTTTGGACAAAGCTGCAAGGCTTTATTGAATTTTTTGTTTCAAACTTTTTAAATGTTATAGTAGTTTCAGAGGCAATATTGAGAGAATTTTAAGAGCCACATTTTCAACACAAGAACAGCCTGCATGGTTAGTTTGTCTTCATTCAAATCTGCGGTTTTCCTTCACCTGTAAGTTAACAAACATTTGGGATTATTAGTTAGAACTTTATTGAGATGCCACTAAAGGGATACAGAGGACACTACAGTTTTAGTTTTATAAAATTGACTAAAACCAGAACCCTAAGGATGACCAACCCTTGGCTTTATCTACAGTTAAACCTCTGTAGAGACTTTGAAGGTAGACTTTCAGGCACATTAACCACATTTGCTAAACACATCCCTCTTTCTAGTGGTACAGAGAAACAAAGAGACTATTCAAGTTCAGAAGTGATTAAACCCAATGCTTCTATTCAGAAGTAGTTTTAAGTAGAAAGTACAATTTTTTATATTTTTAGTAAAAATCCAACCAAACAATAAAAAACCTAAGAAACAAAAGGAACTTTTTAAAAGTTCATTTAAATGTTTTGACTTGAAAAAATATTAATATAGGTAGGATATCTAAAACAATAATGTCACACTTAGAATTGCTTAAATGAACAACAGAAAGGTTAGTAGTGCATTTGTTTTGGCTCTAATGTAGAAAAGTACAAAACTATGAGCCAGTTTAACCCTTACCTAGTAGTAAGTTAACCATTTGCCCGTGTTTGCATCCATACTCCTGCTCTAACTATGAGTAGTGACTTTTTATACACTTAAAAGCATTCCAGTTTGCATAATAAATTATGTGGTTATGCTAGTTTTAAGCCATTACCATCAAAGGTAACATCACATGGTGAAGGAAAACAGTACCATTTATCAGTGTAGGAGAAAAAAACCTGGAAAGCCAAATATCCAGATAGATAATATAGTCAATATTTGTCTTTTTCATAATCCTTATTATGGATACTTGGCATTTTGTATTTTCTCCAAGATCATTTAAATTAGTAGGTCTTCTACTCACAAATATTTTTTTAAAGAGCAATCTCGATTTATTGGTTTTATTACTTTTCCTTCTCCTAATGATTCATACCTGTCTTAAGAATCCCCTTTCTTTCCCCTTAGATTTTGTTGCCTTTTATTTTTTTTATATTGAATGTTCGTGTAGTTTATTACCTTTTTCTTTTTTAATAGCATATGTATTTAAGGCTATGATCTTCCTATGAGTACATCTTAGCCATGTTTAACAGGTTCCTGGAAGTAGCCTGCAAACTGTCTTGTAATATAAAATGTCTTGTAATGTAAAATGGACCAGGACTGTAAAGTGAAAATATTTAGAAGACTAATGCAGGGTAATTTCTTCC
>NW_011485857.1:9365-10717 GCF_000754665.1 Bison bison bison | reverse complement strand
TGACTACACGCACTCTCTCTACTTGATCAGCCACAAAGATTAGAAAACTAGACTTTCTCTTGATATTTTATTAGTCATTTTTGAGGCTTAATTCAAGAAAGGATTTAAAATGCAACTGTTTATAATTTTGTCAATTATACATAAATAAAACTGGAAAAAAATAAAATGCAATTGTCATTAAGAGCCAGAGAATTCAGAATTCAACAGAATCTGAGGAGAGGCATCAGAACTTGAACAGTAAAACAAACATCAAGCAAAGTGTTTTTGTTCATTTTCTTAGTAGTGATGAAACTTCAAATGTAATTTGACTCAGGTCAGGATTTGATGATTTATAATAAAAATATCTCATAAAATAGCTTATCTTTGTATTATATGCAACAGAACCAGAATAAGCAATAATGAGAACTAAAAATAATTTTTCAATATCTTATTTGAAGTCACTATTTTTAGAAGAGCAAAGATGAGTTTAGAAGTTAAGGGGTTTGCCCAAGAGTCACACAAATTATGTTAAGAGTTGGTACTAGAACCTACTTCAGGGTTTCAGTATATTTCATACAGACTGATGCGTGTTACAAATGCATTACATATTTGTTAAATGCAGAGCTCTATAAAAATATCTGAAAATTATTATTAACTGTTGGTTGAAAGGCTTATACTTAAAAGCTTTTATTTTATAATTCAGTATGGCTTTGACCCAATTTGTTTATATACCTGATGTTCCATGGGCATTTAAGCTCTGAACTACATTTCAAATAATCTGTATTTATGTGAACTGTATTAAAATAACAGTAACATTATCTCTGTATTATTAAAAATGTAATATTGTGGACAACAGACACTCTGTAATTCACATGCTTAATAAGATAACATACCCGCTTCCGGCATTTTTATGGGCTCTAGATTTGGCACTCCCTTCCCCTCGACATCAGGGCCATCTCCATGCTCAGAACCGGTCTTTGGCTCAGCCAGTTCCTGTTGAGAAGCCTCCAGGGAAGGCCCTTGGAAATAAATAGTTTATCAATTTAAGAAATAAAACATGAGATATGAATAAGGGAATGGTAATATTCATTCCTTCAAGGTTATGAAATAAAAGCCTTAGGCTACTGCAGTAATACATGTGATGCATGAGAATCACAAGAGCATTGTTTCAGGAGTCTGTTACCAAACACCAGGAAAACAGGGTTTTATTACCCCTCTTCCTTTTGCAAGACTGCCCTCAAACAAATTAGGTACTCCTTTTGTACTTATGCATACTGTAATTGTGACTGTACTTACCAATGATCTTTTGGATCTCTCTGACTAGACTGTGAGCTCTCTTACATGGCATGAGCAGACAACAATAAATATTGAAT
>NW_011485857.1:6906-8753 GCF_000754665.1 Bison bison bison | reverse complement strand
TATGTGTGTGTGTGTATATATACAGGAGAAGGGAAGAGGATATGAAACCAATGTGGTAAAAACTATTAACAATTGGTAAATCTAGGTGAAAAGTATCAGTTAATTGTTCTAGGCTTGCAAATTCTATGTAAATTTTATGTTTTAGAAATATAAAGTAAAAATTAAAGAGAAGATATGATGTCTACATTGTACTTCAGGAAGACAATAATTATTTTTAATTGTGGTTTAAAAACATATTAACAGGAAATTCCCTGGAGGTCCAGTGGTTAGGACTCTGCACTTTCATTGACAAGTACCCAGGTTCAATCCATGGTCAGGGAACTAAGATCCCACTAAGTCATGTGGCATGCTCAAAAAAAATTTTTTTAGACAACAACAACAACAAATTACCACCTTAACCATTTTTAAGTGTATAGTTCAGTAATGCATCATTAACAGAAACTAGGAGTGGACTTTACGTATTTGTTTTCCTGTATTTTGAAACATTTTAAATGTCAGTCTAAGAATTAATTATTTCTGTATTTTGCTGTAGTGTACTAAAAACAGTGAGCCTCAGCTAGCTACAAAGCCTGAAGTCTACACCACATATAGGATTTCAATTACAAGTAAAATGTAATTTTCTGAAGGGTTATCTGAGTGGATTTGCGGGTCTGTAACAAATCTTACAGTTGTGATGCCCACCCTCTATTGGGGTAACCAGAAACTTATTTCATTAAAATAAATAATATTTAAGTCCAAACATCCAATATGTAACTGTCCATAAATGAATCCCATTTTTGGTACCAAAAGTAACAGCGAAATTATGAATAACAGTCAAATATACAGTGAGGATAAAGGAAGTATGATAGAAGGAAATGAAATGGGCATAGTTGCCCATCAAATTCTAGAAACTTTTAATAGTGGCCTGAGTTATATAAATGCTTTGCTTCAAAATACTGTATATATGCAGGAGAAATAATTTCTGTCTTTATGTTAATCTTAGAATAATCTTCTGAGGACTTCCCTGGTGGCACAGTAGAAAGGAATTCACCTGCCTTGCATAGGATATGGGTTCAATCCCTGGTCTGGGAAGATTCCACATGTTGCACAGCAACTAAGTCCACTGTGCCACAACTACTGAGTCCCCTTGAGGCACAATTACTGAGTCTGTATACCACAAGTACTGAGCACACACACTACAACTATTGAAGCCTGTGCCCTCTAGGGCCCATGAATCGCAATTACTAAGCCTGGGTGCCATGTCCTCCACAAATAAAAGCCACCTCAATGAGAAGCCTGCACACTGCAACAAAGAGTAGCCCCTGCTCACTGGAACAAGAGCGCGCCCACATGCTGCAATGAAGACAGAACACAACCAAAATAATTATTTTTTAAAAATCATACTAAACCAGTATGCCAGTACCCTGAACTATTGAGCTTTTATCAAACTTCCATGTAAAAATATCATTACATAAACAATGGCCATCATTCAGGACTCATTTCTGGAGTCTCTGTCCTACTACATTCAACTGGGCCAATACTGAGAAACATTACAGTACAGATATTTGAGTTTTAAGCAAAATCATTCACCTTATTTACAGCCACATTCACGATAAGGAGACTCCAACTTTGGAGTGAAATACAGATTTTGTATTCAATAGTCAAATGCTCTTTGACAAACACAATCCTTGAGCCTCAATTTTCTCATTTATAAAATAGAAGAAATTTATTACAGTGAGGGATTACCCTAAGCTACAAACTATACTCTCTTCACTTTTCCAGCCAATTTTCAGGCCATAAATCACCCAGTCACTCAGTCGTGTCCGACCCTCTGCAACCCCATGGATAGCCTCACTGTGGGAAGAGTA
>NW_011485857.1:4738-6806 GCF_000754665.1 Bison bison bison | reverse complement strand
ATCTCCTGGAGAAGGAAATGGCAACCCACTCCAGTATTCTTGCCTGAAAATCCCATGGACGGAGAAGCCTGGTAGGCTACAGTCCATGGGGTTGCAGAGGGTCGGACACCACTGAGCGACTTCACTTTTACTTTCAGGCCATGTTTGAGATCCCTTTCTACTGCTTTCTTTCCTTCTATTACTAGTATATCATAATACAAGACATAAAAGTGCGTGCATGCATGCATACACGCACACACACAGGCATTCCTCTTCCCTTTCCCTTCACCTGGAGATGCAGACGCTCCTTCATCCTTTCTCTCTTGACCAGGTGTAATGCCCTTTCCTTCAATTGGTAGCTCCTCTGCAGGTTCCTCAACCTCGATCTTTAGATGTGTGTGCACAAATGAAAAGTTGTGTTACTAATGTGTCAACAATATAAATACACAGAATATAAACATATATTTGATCATAAATAACTCTAAAGACATTTTTCCAATACTACTCACACTTACTCTTAATAAACTTACTCTTCCCACAGTGAGGCTATTCTAAGAACAGTTACCCACAGACTTCAGAAGCTATTTTAATCAATGTTGGGATGGATGTGTGCAATTTTGTTGTTAATAAGCTTGAGAAGAATGTCATCAGCCATATTCCCCAGGAACATAACAGCATACATACAGGCAACACCAGAATATAATCCTCCTGGATCAATGTTCCTTATTACATGGAATACCGTTATGATTATATTGTTCAACAATACCTACAGGAATTAATTTTTAATAATAAAAAACGTCAAATGTTAAAATACTTAAAGCCACACTTACAAGTGCCTGGGGATATGCACGACCAAAACCTCTTCCTTTAGGCCTGTATGTTGACTTTATTCTTCGACTCATATTTCCCACTGTAAACAGAATATTGTCATTTGGAAAATACCCTTAAGAGAAAAATTATATTTGAACACTTCCCTGGCCAAATAATGATGTATACTATTTTTGTAAAATTGAAAATATTTTCAAAATAACTCTCAAGGTAATTTAATTGTGTGTGTGCTTTCCTATTACAGTAAATCTGGCTACTTGCAAAAGCAACTATTTGTTATGGCTAAATAGACTGAAAAATCATCTTAAAACACACAGTAAAAAAACATATATATACACACACATGATTTTTTTTTATCACGCCACATGGCTTTTGGGATCTTAGTTCCCAGACCAGGGTTTGATCCCAGGCCAACCACAGTAAAGCATGGAGTCCTAACCACCGGAGGATCAGGGAATTACCAAGAATACATTTCTGATGAGTTTTGATCTCACAACTTGATTCACCATCATGGAGACATTTAGTGAAACACTGCTGGAAATTTAAAACTTGACTGTTGATAAGAGTGTCACATTCTCATTTGCCAAGCCCATTCTCTTCCCTCCCCCATCATAAAGTTTTACTGGAACACAAAATCACTTACTCATTTACATTTTTTCTATAGCTATATTTGCACTAAAATGGCAGAGTCGAGCTATGGAAATGAAGATTCTACGAGACACTCGCCTTCCTTCGCACCCTTTTCGAGGCATTACAAATCTCACAGTGCAGTCACAACCCTCACAGTGGTCAGTTTCTAGACCTTTCCATTACCTCCTGCCCCGCCCCCGCCTCTGGATTCTGTGCTGTGGTCAGTTCCAGAACCTCCAAGACCCATACACAGCAAATAACGTACCCGTGACTCACCCCAACTTCATCTGACTCCCTGACCTCGTCGACCCACCACCCTCCCTCTCCCGCCACCAGGACAAGAGCTATGGCGGCCGCGACACCTGTGAGGAGAAAGACAACTCGATGACCTTTCTCCTCAGAGGCTAAAGACCACACTGCCCACTCGCCAGAAACCCGCTGGCTCGCCCTCACATGCATGCACACTTAAACTCCAGGCAAGGAAGATCTATGGCCCTACCTGGTGAGTTTCAGCCAGGTAAAAAGAACCCAGACGTTAAGATGCGACCCGAACAGCTTGACACCCAGACCACGTTACGCACGCGGATCGCCAATGACTGACGGGAAGGCACGCAACCCTGGGCATGCGCAC
>NW_011485857.1:2612-3830 GCF_000754665.1 Bison bison bison | reverse complement strand
CGCCCACTGCCCTAACCCCCCGCCACCAGAACAAGAGATATGGCGGCTGACCTCGAGGACCTTCCTCTTTAAAACTTAAAGATGGCACCGCCTGACCCGCCCAAAGCCCACTGGCTCCCTCTGAAACACATGCACACTTAAACTCCAGACACGAAATATCGGTGGCTCTACCTGGTGAGTCTCAGCCAGGTAGAAAGAACCCAGATGTTAAGACGCGACCCGAACAGCTCGGCACCCAGACCACGTGACGCACGCAGCACGCCAATGGCCGACGGGAAGGCACGCAACCCTGGGCATGCGCGCTATGTTTCTCGTGCACCACTTGGACTGGTTTCCCCGCCCCTCCCCCTCTCTGCATGGATGAACCCGCCGCCACCTTCCCTCAACGGATAACTCCCGTTTCTGTGCTCCGTCGTCAGTTCTAACGCCTCCAGGACCCAGATACCTCCAGTAGCACCCCAAGACTCACCCCACCTTCATCTGACTCCCTGACCTCCACCGCCCGCTGGCCTAACTCTCCCGCCACCAGAACAAGAGATATGGCGGCTGACCTCGAGGGACTTCCTCTTTAAAAGTTAAAGATGGCACCGCCTGACCCGCCCAAAGCCCACTGGGTCCCTGTGAAACACATTCACACTTAAACTCCATACACGAAATATCGGTGGCTCTACCTGGTGAGTCTCAGCCAGGTAGAAAGAACCCAGACGTTAAGACGCGACCCGAACAGCTCGGCACCCAGACCACGTTACGCACGCGGCACGCCAATGGCCGACGGGAAGGCACGCAACCCTGGGCGTGCGCGCTATGTTTCTCGTGCGCCACTTGGGCTGGTTTCCCCGCCCCTCCCACTTTCTGCATGGATGACCCCCTCCCCACGCCACCTCCCCTCAACGGATAACTCCCGTTTCTGTGCTCCGTCCTCAGTTCTAACGTCTCCAGGACCCAGATACCTCCAGTAGCACTCCAAGACTCACCCCCACCTTCATCTGACTCCCTGACCTCCACCGCCCGCTGCCCTAACTCTCCCGCCACCAGAACAAGAGATATGACAGCTGACCTCGAGGGCTTTCCTCTTTAAAATTTAAAGATGGCACCATCTGATGCACCCAAAGCCCACTGGCTCCCCCTGAAACACATGCATACTTAAACTCCAGACAGGAAATATCGGTGGACCTACCTGGTTAGACTTAGCCAAATAGAAAGAAGCGAAAGCTAAGA
>NW_011485857.1:418-1656 GCF_000754665.1 Bison bison bison | reverse complement strand
ATGTACAGGATCTGTGGATGTTGAAAACTACAAGAAGCTGATGAAAGAAATAGAAGGCCTAAACAAACAAATGTAGTGTTTATGGACTGACAGATTCAATGTAGTTAGGATGTCAGTTTTCCCCAAGTTGATCTTTAGATTTAATGCAATTCCATTCAAAATCTCAGCAGGAATTTTTTTAATACAGAATAATTGGTTCTAAAATGTGTGTGGAGGACATTCCTTGGCTTTCCAGTGGTTAGGACTCTGTGCTTTCACTGCCAAGAGCCTAGGGTTCAATCCCTGTTTGGGGAACTAAGATTGCATAAGCTGTGTGGCGTGGCCAAAAGACTTTTTTTAATTAAAAATAATAGAGAATAAAATAGATGTGAAAAAAACAAAGAACTACAACTGTCAAAATAATTTTGAAAAGGAGGAACAAAATTGGAGGACTAACATGGTTTTTCGTGCAAAGTTGCTTCAGTTATGTCCAACTCTATGGGACCCTATGGACTGCAGCCTGCCAGGCTCCTCTGTCCATGGGATTTCCCAGGCAAGAATACTGGAGTGGATTGCCATGCTCTCCTTCAGGGGTCTTCCCAACGCAGGGATCAAACCCATGTCTTTTACTGTCTCCCGCATTGGCAGGCAGATTCTTTACCATAGCATCACTTGGGAAGCCCCAACATGGCTTTTAAGAATTACTATAAAGTTACAATAATCAAGACAGTGTAGTATTGGCAAAGGGTTATAGACACATAGACACACCTTTGTAAAATATCAGTTAGTCATATTTGTGTGGGAAGGTGTGGCTATGAAGGGACAGCACAAGGAAGTTCTGTAGGGTGATAGGACAGTCATGTATCCTGAATGTGGTGGTAGTTACATGAATCCACACGTGTTAAAACTCACAGAACTCCCAAGGTCAATTTTACTGTATGATTTTTTTCATTTTTAATTTTTTTTATATTTATTTATTTGGCTGTGCCGGATCTTAGTCGCAGCATGCTTGATTTCCTACCTTCGTTGCAGCATGTGAGATCTAGTTACTTGACCGGGAATCAAATCCATGCTGTCCCCTCCAAATTGGGATGGCCATCTGCAAAAGACCCTGAGCTTAAACCAGAGTCTTCCAGGGTCCCCCAGGAGCAAGAGGCAGAGCTGACCTTAGGCTGCCCCCAGCTGTCCACTCACAGAGAAGGAGGCTCCAAGGGACACCCAGGCCTGGGGCTCACACACCCAGAGGCCTGTGACCTTCT
>NW_011485857.1:0-318 GCF_000754665.1 Bison bison bison | reverse complement strand
TTCAATCCCTTATTGGGGAACTAAGATCCCACAAGCTGTATGGTGCTGTGAAAAAAAAATGTGGTCATAAATAAGGCCATTATACATATTTTCTCCAAAGCCCGGTGGGCACTAACCCCCTCTTATGAATGAGAAACAAAGGCCAGAAGAGGAAAGATGATTTGCCCGAGGTCACACAACCAGGACTTGAGGTTCTGGCCTTTATAGCACATTTACCAGACTCTAAAAGCACATTTCCTCAGTTAGTATGAATGTGAATGAGGTCCAAGGGAATATGGACTCCAGAGTCTGAGGACAAAATTAGCAGATCCTATCCAT
>NW_011485856.1:20072-22133 GCF_000754665.1 Bison bison bison | reverse complement strand
ATGGAGAAGTATATTGGCATTCAATATATAGCAAATATGAAAGGCAAACAAGCGCTCACACTGTTAGTGGAGATATAAATTGAAACCACCTTTGCAGAAAGCAATACACAATATGAACTAGTTAAGTAAATGGTGTATCTATAATAGGTGCTGAACTATGGAGTCACTTAAAATGCCCAGAGAACTTTAAAACTGGCAAAAATGCTAACAATCTAGACCAGAAAAGAACATCATATGTATACCAACATTAAATGTATGGTCCCCAAAGGAAAAAAGATTGTTTGGAAAAGCATAAAAATGTAAAAAGTGGCTTTCTTATAAAAATCTAATAAGGTATTACATAGATTACAAGTATTTCAATTTTTCATCTTTGTAGGATGCTTTTCAGTATATATTGCTGAACCAAAAAGGTAGAATCCAAATAAAACATGTAAAAGGAGATTTATAGAAAAAGAAACTATAGCTAAACATGGGTATTTTCCTGTTTTTCTTAAAACATTTCTCTGTACCTTTTCTACAATGAATATTTATTACTCTTAAAATCACAAATGAAAATGCTGTCACAGTATTTCTGAAATAAACATTTCATCACAATCCAGAGATAAGACTAGGTCTGAATCAGAGCACATCTCTTAATTACATACATATACACATGAACCCAGGCTTCTCTGGTGGTTCAGTACTAAAGAATCTGCTTGCCAAGGCAGGAGAGGTGGGTTCAATTCCTGGGTTCGGAAGATCTCCTGGAGAAGGAAATGGCAACCCACTCCAGTACTATTGCCTGGGAAATCCCATGGACAAAGGAGACTGGATGGGGTCACAGAAGAGTTGAACACAACTTAGCAACTAAACAACATATGAACCCACTGTGAAAAAATTGGCTCTACCTGAATTGGCGCCACATATCATACCTTTCCCCCCAAACTCAGTAAGTTCTGAGATATAAAGCTTAAGAAAGGAACAAGCCTTTCTTCTTCCTAATCGAACCACATTAGGATCTCCCAATTATAATGAAGGAATAGGCTACAGATACTTGCACTACCTGACTGGAGGTTGGGCGTGCCCAGACTTTGAAAGCCTAATGCATGTAAACATTAAATTTTTACTTTTCCACCACTGCTTTCAAGTGAATAGACAGCAAAGTGGCTTAAAAGTAGTCAGCAAGGATAAAAGAGAAAAACAAAAGGCCAGTAAGCACAGAGAAACAGACATCAAAAGCATGGGCTGGGCCCACAGAGAAACCCCACAGTGTTCAAAGGTTTCAGAGGTGTAACAAAAAAAGGAGAGGTAAACATCAGCATCTTCTTGGATGGTCAATTTTCCTTCAATATGGGGAAAGTGGAGGTAGACTTTCAAATTAAAACAAAGGCGTAGAATTAAGCAAATTAGAATGGAATGTAAAATTCAACAGGGTTTAAAATAACACATGGAAGCACCAAAGGCCATGTTTTGCTTTCCTTTGGGCAGAACTCCCAATTCCCAGTTGTCCTCATTTTCCTTCACAGTAAGAGGTCATAAAGTGGCAAACATACAAAATTGGTGTAGGCATACAAAATAGGTTCCCCAAAAATTAAGGGGTGAAAGATGGCAAAGACATGCCAGTGCATTTTTCTGGGGGAGGGGCTGCACGGCACAGCATGCAGAATCCTAGTTCCTTGACCAGGGATCAAACCTGCACCCTCCACAGTGGAAGCACAGAGTCTCAACCACTGGACCGTCAGGGAGGTCCCCAGTGCACATCTTTAATATGGTCTTGTATCATGTTATTGTAGTTTCCACAGAGGTGGCAAAGTAACTATTAAAACACAAATCAACTGTGTTACTTGCCAGCTACATTTGAATGACAAAGGAAGAGGAGACTTGAGTACACTAGCCAGACAGGTAACAGGAAAGCAGGTGGGCTTAATATCACAAAAGCCAAGAAAAGAGTATTTTGAGAAAGAGCTGGTAGGTCAACCATTGTGATGCAGAAAAGTGAGGAGACTGAAGAGTATCCAGTGGACTTAGCAACAAGGAGGTTAGATACCTTGGTGAGACAGTTCAGGGAAATGGTAGGATCAG
>NW_011485856.1:16033-17056 GCF_000754665.1 Bison bison bison | reverse complement strand
TTTGGCTAGTAAGTGGGAAGGACAATGCTACTGGTTAAATGCTTGTGTCTCCACAAAATTCAAATGTTAAAATCCTAATGCTCCACAAGATGATGGTATTAGTAGTAAAGTCTCTGTGCATATTAGTCACTCAGTTATATCAGACTCTTTGTGACCCCATGGAATGTAGTAGCCTGCCAGGCTCCTTTGTCCATGGAATTCTCCAGGCAAGAATACTGGAGTGGGTAACCATTCCTTTCTCTAGGGGATCTTCCTGACCCACAGATCAACCTGGGTCTCCTGTACTGCAGGCAGATTCTTTACCATCTGAGTCATCAGAGAAGTCCAAGCCTTTGATAGGTGCTTAAAAGTAGAACCCTCATGAATGGGACAAAGCCCTTATAAAAAGAGGCCCCAGAGAGATTCATAGTCCTTTCCACCATGTGAGGATACAATGACAAGTCTACAATGTGGAAGACAGCCTTCACCTAACCACACAGACTTCTAGCCGCCAAAACTCTGAGCAATAAATTTCTATTGTTTATAAGAACCCAATTAGTGGATTTTGTTATAGCAGCCTGAATGAACTCAGACAAACAAGAAAGCCTCTGAACTCTTTACCTTTCTATCCTTAACCAAAGCAATCCTCCAGGCTCATTAAGTTTAGTTTCTCTGTTGGGATAGACAACAGAGATAATAAACGAGATGACCATTCATTCCCTTACCTGTTTGGGGTACAGAGGGAGAGGAGGACAGTGCTTTCCCATACCAGGGAACAGTATAACTGGCTCAGCTTGCTCAGAACACTCAGACCCAACTGAGAGCCCCACTGGTTTATGGAGATGGAACGAATTTCACTCTGTAACCAAAGTGAAAAAGAAGGTGATCTTCGGGATGCCCTCTGAATGATCAAAATGAACTTTCAGCTATTTAAAAGGATAAGGGATTCTATTTTTCCTTCCTCATTATTCTCAGAGCTATCAGCTTCATCAAAATTTCCACACTGAAGATCACAGGTATTCTCTTTTAATATTTACAATCTAT
>NW_011485856.1:12808-14123 GCF_000754665.1 Bison bison bison | reverse complement strand
TGGAGATGACTCAAGGATTATATGGCCCTTATAAAGTTTTTTTGAGTCTGAAGAAAAATCTTGACAGTGAACACTATCACTTGTCATTCAAATAGGAGGGCTTATGTGCCTTTCCTATGGCTTTAAATAAATCTATCCAACCTCACAGTATCTTAAAGGTACAATAAACATGGAGCAGCTTCCCTTCTCCCTCTCTCTTATGAATAGCACTGAATTAAGTATTTGCAAAGAAGAGAAAAACAAAATAAAATATTAAATGCAAATGTCACAATTATGGATCTTTCCAAGTCCTCAAGAAATTGGATTTCTGATTTTTAGCAGAAATCACTTATTGCACAACTCAGCTAACAAAGAAATGTCAAAGATTTAATCCAATTCCTATAAAAATCCCAATGGCTTTTGTTTTCAAAAACAAAAAAATCTCTCTTAAAATTCATACAGAATCTCTAGGGATCCCAAATAGATATAACTATCTTACACTGCAGTACTTGCATAAAGACAGATAGACATCAACACCAATGATTAGAGAGTTCTCAAATAAACCTTGCATACATGGTCAAATGATTTTTGACAAGGTTACCAAGACAAGGGTGTTAATAGGGAAAGGACAATCTTTTCAACAAATAGTTTTGGGAAAACTGCAAAAGAATGAAGTTGACTGTTACCTTATACCATATAAAAAATCAACTCAAAACAGATCAAAGACCTAAATGTAAGAGCTAAAACTATAAAACACCTAGAAAAAGCCATAGGACAAAAGCTGCATGACACTGAATTTAACAGTGATTTCTTAGGTATAACACCAAAAGCATGTGCAATGAAAAGTAAAGAACAAAAACAAAACAACAAAAAACCCCCACAAAAACCAAACTGGGACTTCATCAAAATTAAAACCTTTTTTCACATCAAATGACACTATTAACACAGTGAAAAGCAACTCATGGAATGGGAGAAAACAATCTAAAAATCATTTATGATAAGGAATTAATATCCAGAATATATTAAGAACTCCTGTAACTCAACAAAAAACAAACCCGATTAAAAAATGGGCTCTGCCTTATCCCTAGAAGCTCTAGGCTTATGAGAGAAAGAAACCATCAGGCAACCAGGGGTGAAAAAGTGCTAGGCTATCTAGAGAAAATGTGAAGAGCTGCTCCAGGCCAATGAGAAGAATTAGACAAGAAATACACAGATGTGCCAGCCTGCTGAGAAACACCAGCCAGCAACACCTTACTTCTTTGAGATTGGGGAGTGGCTTCATCTCTACCCTTTTACCTCAAAGGGAAATCTATGCCAAAAATAATTCGATAAATGG
>NW_011485856.1:10873-12708 GCF_000754665.1 Bison bison bison | reverse complement strand
TTTGGGGGAAAAAATGTACTGTTTTGCAAAAAGGACCTGAACAGACATTTTTCTAAAGAAGACATGTGGGCAACAGGCACACAAAAGATGCTCAACACTGCTAAACAACAGAGAAATGCAAATCAAAACCATGAGATTTCATGCCATACTCATTAAGTTGGCTAGTATCAAAAAACTATAAAATAACAAGTGTTGGTGAGGATGCAGAGAATTTGTTGATTGGAATGTGAAATGGTGTAGTTGCTGTGGATAATAGTATCTCAAAAAATTAAAAACAGAACTACCAAATGATCTAGCAAATCCTACATCTGGGTAGATAACCAAAAAACTGAAAGCAATGTCTCAGGTATGATCTAATTTTAAAGTCAAACTCAGAACCAGAGAGTAGAATGGTGATTGTCAGGGGCTGGGGGATGTTGTGGAAATGCTGGTCGAAGGGTACAAACTTTCAGTTATAAGAGGAATAATTCTGGGGATCTAACGTATAATGTGGTAACTATAATTAGCTAATTATATATAATATATAAAAAATACTACATTATATATCAGAAATTTATTAAGAGAGTAGATCTTAAGTGTTTTCAATATATACAAACAGAGTCTGGAGGACACATCCATGTTTGTAGCAGCACCATTCATAAAGGGAAGCAACTAAAAATGTCTATCAATAACAAAATGCAGTTTATATATACACTAGACTATTACTCAGCCTTAAAAGCAAAAGAAAATTATGACAAATGCTACAACATGGATGAATCTTGAGAACATTATGCTAAGCAAATTAAATCAGTTATACAAAGAAAAATACCTTATGAATTCAAATTATATGACATACCTAGAATAGTCAAAATTCAAGATAGAAAGTAGAATGGTGGTTACCAGGGTCTGATAGGGAGAAGGGAATTGAAAGCTGTTTATTAAAGTGTAGAGTTTCAGTTTTGCAAGATGAAGAGAGATCTAGAGATGGTTTTCACAACAATGTGATGTACTAAACACTATTAAACTATATACACTTAGAAATGGCTAAAGTGGTAATTATCATGTTATGTCTATTTTACCACTATTTAAAGCAACTTCATTTTTAGGGCAAAATTCGAGCAATGAACTACAGATCAACCATGCTTAAAATATACAAGTATCAAGCCTGACAAAGGAAAAAAAATACATGGTGAAACAATACAAGATTGTGTTAAAACCCACCTCCAAAGCTTTCTTGGAGATACATTTTCCCTTCGAAAAAACTCTTATGTTAGACCTACATACCAAACTCAGGGAAGAAGAACACTTGACTTTTCAATGAGAAATAACATGGCACACTATTAGTCACAAAATCCACTTGCAGTACATAACCACAAATTTCTCATTATGTTTTAGTTGAAGGGGAGACCATGGTAAAAACATGTATATAGAAGTATTGCAAAGTTGATTTCTAAAAGAAACGAAAATATTTGGTCAGATTCTTCTTACCAATATGGATTTGCAGACACCTGCAACAGCCTGACAGGCTGCAGACGTGGGAAAGTCAATGGGCAGATTGGGAAGACCCAAAATGGTGACCAAAGGCAAGAGTCCTTTCTGATTCACAAATTCCTGGCAGTGGTCATCAGTTGTATTGTTGCTCAGAATAGATTCCACAAATTTCATCTGGGTAATGAAAATTTTAAAAAAAAGTTAGAGCCTGACACTTGGAACTAAAATGCTAGCTTAGAATAAGGATGGGGTAATCTTATAGTCATGAAATCAGGATTTTCTAGGATAATCAGGTACAAAGGGATAGGCATATTATATGAAACCTAAACATTTAGAAAATAAAGAGTAATTACAACTTCTTCCCA
>NW_011485856.1:9819-10573 GCF_000754665.1 Bison bison bison | reverse complement strand
AACATAATACTAGACTGGCCTAACAAAGCCCACTGTCCTCCTGTTTGGTTTCCCAAGGGAGATGAATAGAAAACTGGGACTCTTCAAAAAAGGGATCTGTAGCTAAGTTTTGGCAAATCAATTTCATAGAACAAGTTTTGTACATCTTTTCCCACTGCTCTGAAGTTTAAGGGCCCCAGTTTTAAGTCATCAGATTATTTGGTAACCCCACACATTTTCCAGAAAAACACACATCTTTACTCAGTTTGCCCTACCATTAATCTTACCACATTAAGGATGTAATCCATGAGGGGAATAGGAATACGCTCCTCTGTACCAACAACCCTGTCAAGGGAGAAAAGAGTGAGTTACACAGAAATTCACAATACCAGTGTAAGAGGGCAAAGAGAAGAAAAGGAAATAATGAAATTCCAGGTTTTTCTCTCAGTTAAGACATATCCTTTAGTATACAGCCCAGAAAAAAAGGAAAAGAGGTGAAATCAATTCTGAAGGTAGGTCTCCTAGCCTGAGTAGGTTGAGAGCACAAAAGGAAAAACCAAGCTTTCACAAACACAGCATTTGTACGTATCTCAAAAGAAACTTCTAAATTAGGCGAACTACTCTAAGAGGAATTCATCAATATGAAAATATTAAAAATAAGCAAGGTCAATTAAGAGACCATTTAAATATTTGCTTGAAGAAAGGAGCTAGAAAGAAAGAAAGAAATACAGAAACATCTTAACATGTTCTTACATCAAATTTAAAGTTATAAAGA
>NW_011485856.1:8731-9719 GCF_000754665.1 Bison bison bison | reverse complement strand
CTAGGAAAGGACAAAACTTGAGGCAAATAAGGAAAATTTTGGACATAGGCCTTTGGGAGAAAAGGGCAGAGACAGAAGAAGGGAAAGGTAGGGAGAGAAGGCAGAAAAAATGGCAAGAAACTAGTAATTTTCACCTCTGAGCAAGATAAAATGTGCACAAAGATTTGCCAGGCATAAAGATATTTGGCAGCAAAATGAGGACTAGGCAAAGAGAGTGGAGAGGCATGATGAATGGCTTTAGAGCTAAAATATCCAGAGCGAGAGCTTGGGTAGGATGCTGTGAACACATTCAGTGAAGAATCTGGGGAAGTACTTTGTAAAAAGGGAGGACCTATATATATGCCAGGAGTGAAAGGATTCCCTGGGAAGACTGCAAACCTTTCCCTGACTATAAACCTCCACCTCAGAACCACTGCTACTTACACCAATTATACACCACCCCAGCCTAAGTGCACCTTCTTGGGAGAGAATCTCTACAACTAAGAATTACAGGTGTGGCTCTAGCCCAGGGAGATACCTGCCCCTTTGAAGAAGCCAAATAAAAGGGAAAAGAGCCAAAGTAACTATCATGAAATGGGACTTAGGTACTTTCTCCACTTGCTAGATGGAAACTGGAGAGAACAAGAGAGAAAACATACAAACAGTGGTTCTTAAACTCCAAGAACAAACTTGTTCAGTAACTACTTTGCTCCCTATCGTCAACTTTTTGCCTTCCAGGCTCAGGACATCGTATAGGAATACTAAAAATGATCAACTCAGAAATCCCCCTACTACCTGGTTTTAAGGAAATCCGAACTGGACATGGCACAACAGACTGGTTCCAAATAGGAAAAGGAGTACGTCAAGGCTGTATACTGTCACCCTGCTTATTGAACTTATATGCAAAGTACATTATGAGAAACGCTGGGCTGGAAGAAGCACAAGCTGGAATCAAGATTGCCGGGAGAAATATCAATAACCTCAGATATGCAGATGACACCACCCTTAT
>NW_011485856.1:7986-8121 GCF_000754665.1 Bison bison bison | reverse complement strand
AAAGATGCTTACTCCTTGGAAGGAAAGTTATGACCAACCTAGATAGCATATTCAAAAGCAGAGACATTCTTTGCCAACAAAGGTCAGTCTAGTCAAGGCTATGGTTTTTCCAGTAGTCATGTATGGATGTGAGAG
>NW_011485856.1:4144-7297 GCF_000754665.1 Bison bison bison | reverse complement strand
CTCCAGTGTTCTTGCCTGGAGAATCCCAGGGACGGGGAAGCCTGGTGAGCTGCCGTCTATGGAGTCGCAGAGAGTCGGACAAGACTGATGCGACTTAGCAGCAGCAGCAGTGGGCCACAATTCAGGAAACTGCTTCTCTGCATTTGATGCCTTTAAATTCAAACAGTTTTCATTCAAGTTTCAAAGGGCACATGGATTTATATAATACATTTCTTTCAAGTTGTTCAGGGTAGGTGGTTAAGTTAGGCAAAATAAATGGAATCAATCACAAAAATAAACCATGGTGCCCAACTGAAAAGCTTGGTTACTTACTGGCAAGTATATTCACCCCTAGCAATGTCAGTTTTGCTGAGCTCAAACAATTTAGAAGGCAGAAGAAAGAGGCCAACAAGTAAGTATTTAGTACTACTTGTGGTGAATGTCTGTGAATGTAGAACAGAGCTCCATGTATTTGGGGTAGATTCTAGTGCCTGGTGCCTGTTTCCTTATTCCAGATTTCTAGCACGAACCTTGTGTCTCAAGATCAAATACAATCACTTTTTTCAAATACTGGTGATTTCAGTGAAAACAACAACAAGAAGGGAAAAGAACACTGTCTTAGTCTGGAAAAAAACTGAAAACTTGAAAGTTTATCAACAGGCAAATGGATAAATGCTGTAGTATATTCATACAATGCAATACTACTCAGGAACAAAAAACAACATACTGATAGACAACACGGATGAATCTCAAAACCACACTATGCAACAAAAGCTGAAAATAAGAAAGTATATACATTAGGTATGATATACATGTAAGACTCCGTTTATTCTATTTATATGTTCTAGAACAGGCAAACTTGTTCTATGAATGACAGAAATAAGATAGGCAGCCGCCTCATTTTAAGGCAGGGAAATAGGAAATGCAAAATTAATTAATGGAAAAAAATTACCTATCATTTAAGGCATTGGAAAACAGATGGAGGCACGGGTGACAAGAATTTGTCTGGGGTTTCACTGAAGAATTTTGCATAGGGTGGGGGAGGGATATAAACAATACTTTTGAGGAGGGGGCGGCACACACTGCAAGTTTTTCTACCATGACAACTATCTGGGATAGGGAGATAAAAGAATTTGCCTTTACAAAAATAAACAAATGGCACCTAATTAAACTTAAAAGCTTTTGCACAATGAAAGAAAATATAAGCAAGGTGAAAAGACAGCCTTCAGAATGGGAGAAAATAAGAGCAAATGAAGCAACTGACAAAGAACTAATCTAAAAAATATACAAGCAGCTCCTGCAGCTCAATTCCAGAAAAATAAACAACCCTATCAAAAAATGGGCCAAAGAACTAAACAGACATTTCTCCAAAGAAGACATATAGATGGCTAACAAACACATGAAAAAATGCTCAACATCACTCATTATCAGAGAAATGCAAATCAAAACCCCAATGGGGTACCATCTCACGCCAGTCAGAATGGTGGCTATCAAAAAGTTTACCAACAACAAATGCTGGAGAGGGTGTGGCGAAAACGGAACCCTCTTACACTGTTGGTGGGAATGCAAACTAGTACAGCAACTATGGAGAACAGTGTGGAGATTCCTTAAAAAACTGGAAATAGAACTGCCATACGACCCAGCAATCTCACTGCTGGGCAGACACACCGAGGAAACCAGAATTGAAAGAAACATGTGTACCCCAATGTTCATCACAGCACTGTTTAAAATAGCCAGGATGTGGAAGTAACCTAGATGTCCATCAGCAGATGAATGGATAAGAAAGCTGTGGTACAAATACACAATGGAATATTACTCAGCTATTAAAAAGAATGCATTTGAATCAGTTCTAATGAGGTGGATGAAACTGGAGCCTATTATACAGAGTGAAGTAAGTCAGAAAGGAAAACACTAAGACAGTACAGTAACGCATATAGATGGAATTTAGAAAGATGGTAATGATGACCCTATATGTGAGGCAGCAAAAGAGACACAGATGTAAAGAACACACTTTTGGATGCTGTGGGACAAGGCAAGGGTGGGATGATTTTAGAGAATAGCATTGAAACATGTATATTATCACATGTGAAATGGATCGCCAGTCCAGTTTGACGCATGAGACAGGGTGCTCAGGGCTGGTGCACTGGGATGACCCTGAGGGATGGGATGGGGAGGGAGGTGGAAGGGGTTTCAGGATAGGGAACACATGTATACCCATGGCTGATTCATGTAAATGTATGGCAAAACCCACTATAATATTGTAAAGTAATTAGCCTCCAATTAAAATAAACAAATTTTTTTTAAAAAAAGAATTTGCCTTTAATAGTGGTTTTCAAAATCTAAGTTGAGTTTAGGTAGTCTTTTGCATTCTCTCTCAGCCCTAATAATCCTCATATGACCCAAATGAAGCTTGTAAAGGTGGCAGAAGTGGAAAAGTATACATGTATCAATATTTGTGAGATTCTTAGATTAGCAGAGCCTGGGCATTAAGGTGCATGGGCTTCAGTAGTTGTGACTCCCAGGGTCTAGAACACAGGCTCAATAGTTGTGGCACACGGGCTTAGTTGCTCCGTGGCGTGTGGGATATTCCTGTATCAGGGATCAAACCTGTGTCTTGCATTGGTAGGCAGATTCTTTACCACGGAGCCACCAGGGAAGCCCCCTAATTTGATACTCTTGATTCATTCTATCAACCACTAAATAAACAGTTAATGACTGATTATCTACTATACACAAAGTGATTGGGATACACTGTTGAATGAGATATTGTCCTTGCCTTTGGAGAAGTATACAGATCAGTGGGGGAAAGCATTAGAGAATATATAAATAATTTTTAACAAAACTGTTGGGAGAAAATTTCCTATAAGAATAAGGTATCTGAGATGAACTTGCAGCAATCTGGCAGATAAAAAGGAGAGATCAGATAATTTGGGGATGGGGATAAATATGAAGATAATATACAGGGTCACATGATATTCCAAGAAAAGTGTGCAGAGTGAAGACATTTGAGGACTTGAAAAAATGTTAATTTATCAAGGCAGCTTAAAATCTGGGCATGTTAGACAAAAGATATAAGGAGTCTAGATAGAAAAGTTATATGCAGATGAATGTGCACAGCTTGACTCAAAACCACCACAAATACTAACATTCAAGAAATCATTCCCTTGTTTGTTG
>NW_011485856.1:1245-1547 GCF_000754665.1 Bison bison bison | reverse complement strand
TTTCGAAGAGTTCAGGTAGACTTGTGAAAACTTTGGCCAGGGGTACTGCACAGAGAGATAAAAAGAATCTTGATGACCAGATCCCAATAGTTTCTTTTCTTTTTAAAATACTTTTTATTTTATATTGGAGTATAGTTGATTAACAATGTTGTGAGTTTCAGGTGCACAGCAAAGTGATTCAGTTATACATACACATGTATCTATTCTTTATCAGATTTATTTTCCCATTTAGGTTGTTCCATAATATTGAGCAGATTTCCTTGTTATATAGTATATCCCTATTGGTTATCCATTTAAACTAC
>NW_011485856.1:0-1145 GCF_000754665.1 Bison bison bison | reverse complement strand
GTCTAAGAATCCAAATGACCTCCAGTATGCCATGCCTTTTTCTAAAAACTCCCACTCCACCGCTCTCTCATGTCCATGGTCGTATCACTTCCCACCTTGATGATCGCAGTCGTTGCATCTGTTTTGAGGGTAGGCTGATGTCTCATGAGCTCATCTACAGCACTTCCTAGGTTGGAGGCAGTATCCCCTTAAAGCCAAAAATGGAACTGTTAGACTGTAGAAAATAGAGCTTGAACTATTTTTTTTTGGGTGCCAATTTAAGGAGGAAAGGAGAAACTGAGTTGGTGGTTGCGATTTTCTAATGTCATGCTTTCTCAAATGAACTCATACCAACCTCTACAACCAAATCACTGGACAGGAGTCTAGTAAAAACATTTAAAAGTAACCATGTATGCTACATTATACTCTAGTACTTTCTACTGTCAAGGTCTGAGTTAGTACTGAAGAGTGAAGAGAGAGTGAGAAAAGAAAGAAGCATAAACCGTTAACCCTGACTGCCCCGATAAAGAATGATAATGGCTAAAAGGCTACAGTGGTGACAAAGCACATTTTTGAAAACTGGGTTCCTTCTGAAACTCTACCTTATTGCTATGCCTCAGTGATCTGGTCTCAAATACACTGAGAATGAAATCTATTCATTTGTGACTATCTTAGGGGCTTGGATATTAGAACAGAAAATTACCAGGATCTCCTGTTGCTGAAGACTAGATGGTAGACCTGAAAATCTACTGCTGGTTTTCTAATATCTATTCCTCACCAGCGCTGTAACAGTACATTTAACAGTGAACTGCTGTGAAGTAAGGAAATATTATGAACACAGGTAAAGGATGAAATATTATTTTCTACCTGCAATAGAATGTATGGTGATAATTCTCAATAAACACATACCTAGCCAGAGACATGAAGTGATATCACAGAAGAAACAGTTTCCTTGCCAGTTGGTGGCTTGGAAATCACCTCAATCTTGGCACAACAGCAAACCAATTATTTACTGTAAGGCAAATTCTCATCAGTTACCTAGAGGATCAGAACTCCTCCTTCTCCGCATGGCTGGGAGGTAATCTGGAGACAGGAGAACTTTGAAGAGACGTTCAAAAGGCTGACACTGTACAAATGACTGCAGACCTCGGGCATTCAAGCAGAGT
>NW_011485855.1:23264-24453 GCF_000754665.1 Bison bison bison | reverse complement strand
AGATACCTAAGCATTTCTGAGTAACCTCAAATACTGATAAGGGGATGTATTTTATCACAATCATTTTGTAAAATTGTTTACTGTGCGTGCTAAGTCGCTTCAGTCATGTCCAACTCTTTGCAACCCTATGGACTGTAGCCTGCCATGCTCCTCTGCCCATGGGATTCTCTAGGCAAGAATACTGGAGTGGGCTGCCATTTCCTCTTCTAGGGGATCTTCCCGACCCAAGGATCGAACTCATATCTCAGTCTCCTGACTTGGCAGGTGGGTTCTTTACCACTAGTCCCCGTTGGGAAGCCCCAAAATTGTTTATTAGCTAAACATCTACAAACTATCCTTTCCCTCCTAGGTCTAGATCCAACATATATACATACTTAACATGTACAAGAATGTTTTTAGCAGCAGTATTTGTAGTTGCTATAATAAAAGCTACAAGCAATATTTATAGTTTTCAAATTGAAAACTACCTAAAGGTCCATCGCCAGTAGAAGGAGTAAATAAATTGTGGAATGGTCACCTAATGGAATATGTTGCATTGATAAAAATGAACTCTAATTGTATACAGTAATGTGAATGAATCCCATAAACATAGCATTATGTGAAAGAGGCCACACTGAAAGAGTATATATGATTTCATTTATATAAAATTTAAAAATAACACAATTAAGTAATACTATTGGAAATCAGGATAGTGATTACTTTTGCTGTAGGATAGGGGAGAAGTGATGGCAAGGGATCATGAATAGGACCTCTGGGATATTGATATAATACTCCATTTCTTTATCTGGTTGCTGCTTATATGGGTATTTTCAGTTTGTGATGATTCATCAAGATATAGACTTATGATTTGTGCATACACACACATGTACATACAGTCATACATAGATATACAAAATACTTCAACAAGAAAATAAAATTCTTGAGAAGTTCTGAGGTTAAATATGTTTAATTGAACCCCAGTGTTAGTATGTGCTTGTGTTAGTTTCCTCGAGCTACTATAGCAAATAACCACAAACTAGGTAGCTCAAAACAACAGTAATTTACCCTCTCACAGTGTAGAAAGCTAGAAGTCCCAAATCAAAGTATTATTGGTAAAGCTGTTATGCTTTGGTTTTTTGTTTTGTTTTGTTTTTTGGAGCATCTACAGGAGAATCCATGTGGCTCTCCTGGCTTCCGGTGGCTGTTCGGA
>NW_011485855.1:18051-20565 GCF_000754665.1 Bison bison bison | reverse complement strand
GTTTGGAAAAATTGTTAGGAAAAATGTGGGGAAAAAAATTATACTTTCAGATGCTGCTAGTGGAAGTATAAATTGGTGCAACCATTTTTGGGAACTATTTGGCAGTAGCCCATAGAATTATAAAACTGTATGCTAGGATGAATATATAATTTATTATTCAATCCAGTACTCCTTTGAACCTAAAACAGAGGACTATTAAAACTTCTTTCTCTGTGTTTTCTCTTGTGTACTGAGTTGTGTCTGACTCTTTGTGACCCCATGGACTGTAGCCCGCCAGGCTCCTCTGTCCATGGAATTCTCCAGGCAAGACTACTGGAGTGGGTTGCCATTTCCTTCCCCAGGGGCTCTTCCCAACCCAGGGATTGAACCCACATCTCCTGCATTGGCAGGTGGATTCTTTACCACCGAGCCATCTGGAAAGCTCTGTTAAAATTTATGCCGGAACAAATGGGTAAACTGGGATTTTCCCAGGCCATCTGGTTATAATGTCACCTTTGTATGACCCACTCTGTGCATAAACCCTAGATAACTTATTGTCCATATGTCCTATTGGTGTGTAAAGCTACTCTTTGTTGCATCGTTTATACCAGCAAAAACATTAGGAATAATATGTCAAACATATAATACAGAATATTAAACAGAAAGGGAAAGAGATAAACTAGATTTCCAGAACATAAACTTCAGCTATGAACAGAAAATTCCAGAAAACTATACAGGAAAATAGATTGATAGATTCATTGATTGGTTGATATTTATGTAATAGTAATTGATAAGTACAATTTAATACAGCTCAAAATTATAACTGTGGTTGCTTCTGGTAATTGAGAAAGGGAGTCCTGGTTATGGTTTAAGGGTAATTAAGCTATTTTAGTAATGTCTTATTTCTTGAGAAATAATTTTAATCAAGTATGACAAATGTTAAAGTGGATAGATCTAGATCGGGGCAAAGTATATGCATATTTTAAGAAATATTATTCTTTGTATTTTAGTGACTTATTTTTCTTAAAATAAAGATAAAATGCTACCACTTCCATGAAGCCTTCCTTGATCTCTAAGCCAAACGCCATCTCTATTACTCCTGTCTCTATAGCTCTCTCTTACAAGAGTTATGCTATTCTGCTTATTGGATTTGTCTCTTCCATCGAATTGAAAAATTCCTAAATGAAAAAACTGGTGCCTTTGTCCCTTTTTGTATCCCTCTCCATAACACTTGTCCAGAGAGCTGATACAGTTCATAGCCTCTAAGATTTAATAAACAAAACACAGAAAGAATAGCGTGATCCACATAGAAATACTTGTCTCTCTTTAGGTGACTCTAGAAAAATTTTAAACTTTCAACTCCTTGTTTTTCTGTGCATAATGGACCTAGGTTTTGTGCCAGCTTTTATTCACATACTTTTGGAATAGATTTCTAATAAAAGCAAATGATAGCGTTCTATATCTATATGTTCCTTAGCATGCTGAAGGTTCTGCAGACAGTTATTACCGAAGCAAACCTAGGCTAGAATGGTGATTAAAAGCATCGACTTTCAGTTTCTGCTTTCTCAAAAATCCTATTCTTTTTCTAAGGCTGAGTTCTAGATTGTTGAATGGGCTGTGACATTTTTCTCAATTACTCTTTTGTGTCACTTCAGCTCTGTTGGCCACTATAGTAATGTTAACTTCTTCCTGTCAACACCAATTAACAATTTTTGTACATCTACTGGATCCACAGCAGAATTTCAGTTACCTGCTGTTCATTTAGAGTCTTCTTGTTAAGCAAAGCTTGAATACAATATGGCATTTGCTTTGCAGTTTTTTTATATATAATTTCTAGTTTCAAGGCTTCAGTTTTTCCACTCTCATAAATAAAACATAACGCTTTTATTTTTTTCAAAGTTATCAGAATTTGTTCAGTTGAACAATGCCCAACTTGCAAATGAATACTTTTGAAAATACATATGGTGAGTATATAAGTACATATGTGAATTCATTTGGCTCCAATGTGAATTTATTAAACGTGTTATGCTGAGTTATCTTTTATCAAAAGAACTGTTAGTAAGTGAAGATATCAAGTGTGCTTCCTCATACATACACAAAATGCTAAATTTAGGTTTTAATGCAGCTTTGAAAGTGACTTCTTTGCTTGCTACTTATACTAAAAGGATTCTTGAAAGTGAAATGCATTTTTAAAGAATACTTAACCTTATTTTTTTTTTCCGATTCTTTTTGTCATCGTTGTTTTCAGCTTTCTCTGCTGTTTCAGACTTACGACCAGATAATGCCCAACTGCAATGCCCCCCTCAACCATTATCTGGCTTTCCTTTGAGACAGGACTTTGCATAGAGTGAGTTTTCTTAGCTGGTTGATTCCTGTGATGGCTGGACTGTATGTACTATGTGATGTATCTCACAACTGGATCTGACTAGTGATCTTTATTTGAAAGTGTTATTTTCAGGTACCTTTTCACCCCTACACACAAAAGATGTGCTGATGATAGCACTGACTTTTCAGAGTGATCTTTTCATCATAATT
>NW_011485855.1:14587-17947 GCF_000754665.1 Bison bison bison | reverse complement strand
CATGTTGTCAAAGCCGACCCTTAAAGACGATTAATCTGGTTAAGATTCAAATACCTTATACCCAGAGTATGGGATATGCTTCTGAGGTGGCTAGGGTTTTAAGACAGGAGCTGTATTATAAGTACCTCGCCTTTAGCAGGCTCTTGTGAGCACACTGTTAGGCAGTCAGGTATTAGAAGGGTTTTGGAAGTCCTGCTCAGCCTGTGGCATCACTTCAGCCCTCTCTAGATCTCTAGTCCAGCTGTTCAATTAAAAGAAATGAAGCTGAAGAGGCATCAGTGTGGCTCCAGCTGGTGCCATGGTGGTTGGCATTATGCTACCAGATCATGCACGCATTATTTTTACTCATGTGGAAGGCTGCCTTACTGTGTATTTCTCAGGCTGTCAGAAAGATGGATTCTCAAAATATTTTGTAAAAATGCTGAGTACTAGCTGCTTTGGGTATTTACCCAGGGGCATTGCAGCTGCCTGGCATTGCTGTGTGGCAGCTGAGCAGTAATCGCTGCTATTTCTTGGATTTGTTTGTATCTTTGTCAGCATTTGAGGAGGGGGAGGTTTAGACCCAGAGTGGAGCCCATGTCCCCAGTGATCTCATCCAGCCTGTGGCTTTCAATGCTCTGTGAGTTGCTGAAAGTGAACTGAAACCGTTAGTCACTCAGTCATGCTTGACTCTTTGCGACCCCATGGACTGTATAGCCCACCAGGCTCCTCTGTCCATGGAATTCTCTGGGCAAGAATACGGATGTGGTTGCCATTTCCTTCTCCATGGGATCTTCCCGACCCAGGGATTGAACCAGGTGTCATGCACTGCAGGCAGACTCTTTACCATCTGAGCCATGACTCCCAAATTAATTTCTTTGGCCCTGACTCAGCCCTGCATCTCAGACGCATATATCCAGCTGTCTGCCAAATAGCTCAGATGTGGTGTTCAAGAGGTATCTCCACATTAAAATGGACAGAAGCAAGCTCCTGACCTGTCCACCCATATGCACCCCCAAATGCTCCTCCCACCGTCTTCCCGCAGCAATAAATGGCGACTCCTTTCTTGGAGTTACTCCAGCCAGAACCTTGCAATCAGCCTTGATTTTACCTCACCTTTACCTCATGGCCCACATTCCAAGGATCCATCTTGAAAGTATTAGGTTGGCCAAAATGTTTGTCTGGGTTTTTCTATAAGATGTCACAGAAAAACCTGAATGAACTTTTTGGCCAACCCAGGAGATTTGGTACCTGAATACTTCTCTGCCATCACTACTGCTGGTTTAATCCAAACCAACGAATTTCATCTGGACTCCTGTGACTGCCTCCTGACATGTCCACCTGCTTCCCCATCCCAATAGTGGATTTGCCCTGCAAAGTCAATTATAAAACACAAGTTGGATCATGTTATTCTCTGCTCAGAAATCACCAGTGACTTTCAGTCCCTAGGCCCTCACCAAACGACCAAAGCCAGTGTAAGGGATCTGACTCTGGGGTATTTCTCTAACTTTGTATCCTTCTGATCTTTCCTTAGCTCATTTCCTCAACTCATTTACCTGTTCTGACAATGGCCTCTTCACTACTTACATGCTCCAGGCATGGTTCCACCTGAGTGTTTTTGAAATTGCTCTTCTCTTTGCCTGGAATGCTCTTCTCCTGGATATTTCCATGGCCTGTATCCTCCCTTCCTTTGAGTTTCCACTCAGATGTCTCTTTATCCGTAAGCTCTTCCCTCACCAGCCTTTATAAAACAGACTACTGTTCTCAATTCTCTTACCTTGCTCTATCTTATTTGCCTCTATAATTCCTGTGCATCTTTCCCCACTTTGTACAGGCTTTGTTTTATTTGCTGCCATTTCTCCAGAACTAAGAACAGCACCTGGCACACAGAGGTCTTCAGTGGGTATGTGTGCAGAGCACAGCCAGACAAATTCTTGGTTCTGCCTCTGTCACCACCAGCTGTAAAACATTCAGTAGTACTTAGAATACCTGGTTCTTTTTTATTTTTTTCCATGAGAATATTGTGTGATATCTTTAGCTCTTCAGTGGAAAAACCCATTAAAATCCAAGAACTTATGGAGTTCATTTCTCCATTTCTGACTTGACTAGTCCATGCTTCTGGAAACTGGGGCTGTGAAAAGCAGATCTTACTGTATCTTGCATTCCTTGGATTGCCTAGTACTTAGTGCCAGAGTGATAATGCCTGGATAACAAAGGCTTTTCCTGTGACTTAAAATCATCATAAAGAAAAGACACTTTCTGTATTTTGGGAAGCAACTTGAACATTCACACATGCTTCAGTGCTAAAAATTTCCTAGACAATTGACAATTTCCTAGTCAATTGCCATTGACTTCCATCCACTTTTCAAATAACCATGGTATCTGCAGTTCATCGTCTGTGTCCACAAGTAACTCACCTTTCCTCTTCCTCCTTGTCTTTTTGTTTTAATGAGAAAGAAGCCTTCCTACTCTTATTTTGTCTTGAAAATTTATCCCAAGATTTCAACATTCTGTTTTGTGATTTACATTGCCAGCAGGTTTGCTAGTTCTTTGAGATTGCAGGAACCATGAAATTCAATCCCAGGGTTTGTCATAGCATTTCACAAAAGCCTTCACCATCAGCAATATCTTTCAGCTTGGGTTTTAGCCTTTTTCAAACATTTTTGACATTCCGATCACCTATCATTTTAATTAGAAATACAAACCTGATTAGTAAGTATTTTTCAAGAGGACAAGACACTATACTTCTCTGATTGTGTGGGATTGGATACCATCAATTAAGGCACAGCTTTCTAACTGATGTGCTGTGACACTTGACTGTACCCCAAATGGATTTCAGATCTGCTAAGATACCAGTTCCTCTGAGCTCTTTGAGGCAGCTGGAGCATCTAGACCAATCACTTCTCATCATGAAATTGTTTATCCCGGGGTACCCCACAAAAATAATTTCCAGATAGGTCGTGGCATGAGAAAGGTAAAGCCTAACAGAACTTTCTGCAGTAATAGAAATGTCCCAGATCTGCCCATCTCGTAAGGTAACCACATGACACGTGTGATTATTGAGCTCCTGAAATGTGGCCAGTGTGACTCAGGTTAGGAGTTACCATAGTGGATAATGCACCTCAAATACAGACTCTCCACTATATAATCTGTTAGGAACCAAAGATGAAAAAGAAGCCCAATATAGCAGTTTATCAGGCTCAACAAATATTAATTTGAAGCGTTAAGAACTCATTGTGGGACCAGCAGGCACACATGAAATTAATAGTGTAGTGACTTGAGAATACAGGCATCAAAGCAGACATAATTTTTTAATGTGGCTAACATAGTTGGATATTTGCTGGCTGACACTGTTCTCTTGTTTTTTGTTGTTATTTGACG
>NW_011485855.1:12459-14487 GCF_000754665.1 Bison bison bison | reverse complement strand
TATGGCAAACTACTGTCATTGCCTGAAAGTGGCTTCAAAGTCACACCTGCAGGCCTTACCTTACTGAGTTCAGGTCAGTTGTGGCATTTACATTGTTTTTCTGATGGCGCCTGGAGCAATCTAATAATTTGCCTTTAGGTCTTACAGACTGCGTGGTATTTACCATCCACTTCTCCATCTTAAATGATCTGACAGTCATTGATGAAGCTAGTGCTCTGTGTTTACCAGCGCTTTTCTGCTAGGTTAATCAGTATGGAATTAGCTATTGGTTGCAGCCATTGTCTTTGAAACATCATTTAATCCAAGCAAGAGCATTTTGGAGTATGTAGATTTATGAATCAGAATTCATAACCTCATTCCAATTTACAGTGAAGAAAATCAGGTTTAGATAATCTATTGTTTATTTATACATTAATCCTAGGAGATTAATTTATCTGGCCTTTACTTCATGAGTCCTGTATTTGTTAATTCTTCCAATAAAATGGTTTTGAAGATGCCTATTTGCCCATATTTCTCAAAATGCCTCTGATCCACTGCCTCTTTAACCTCTCAGCTTACATGATGTATCAAGTCCAGCTGTTTCTGTATTCATGCTAGTCCCTCTTCTTGGAATGACCTGTTCCTCCTCTCTTCTCAGTTGCATTTTGTCCTTACTTCTGGAGGTCTTCAAATCCCTAATATCAGTGTTAGTGCACACTTAACATTTTTGAAGCACATTTTCTGTCCTAGGCCTAATACCTTTCTGTGCTAGGCCTACCCTTATGAAGCACTTCCTTTAAACTTCATGACAAACCTATAAAAGATCAATTTTTCAAGAAATATATTTGATATTTACTTTATAGATGAGGAGACTGAGTTTCAAACATGTGAAGGAACTTCCAGAAAACAATTTTGTACTGGAACAAAGCCAAGGTTTGAACTTAGGACTTCCTGGCTCTAAATAAAGCCTTTGACTTTTGCACTGCAAATATAAGAGACAAAGAGGTCTAATAAAGGAGTCTGATAAAAGGGTTTATTAACTATTAACCTTGTATGCTTTTAGAACATACGTTATGTCTTCCTTGCTTGGCTTCTTGGTTTGCAATTCTTATTTACATTGTGTCATCTCATATCTTATGGTACATTCTCATACCAACAGAAAAGCAATTATTTGCCAAGTGTGTGAGAGGGATCATGGCAGACAGGGAAAGTTTTGGTCTTTTTGGGTAGTCTAGTTCAGGTACAGTTATCTACTCTACCTATTACATGTCCTCATCCGTGAATCTCTCTGGTTAATATCCTATCTTTTCTGTCTTTTAACTTAGAACTGTGGTATCACCCATAGCCAGAACTACATAGTTCAACTTTTTATTATATAGGCTCTTTCATTTGTTGTTGTGTTATTGGTCATGTATCTTCAACCAGAGTGTAAATTACTTGTGAATATCTTGTTCTGGACTTAACTGGCCTTGCCCTATGGCAACAACACAAATGCTAGGCTAATCACCGGCAGCTCTTACATACTATTGATTGAGTGATTGATTATCTTCATCTTTACATTATAAGTAGACAAAAAGAGACGTAATAAAATTAAGATTGATTCCCCAGATATGAGAAACAGAAGAATGTACTAACTCCTGGTCATATATTGCTCAAGAAAGATGACATATTCTCATGTAACTATGCAAATAACTGGTAGTTATTTTTCAAAATGTATTAACAGTTATTTTTTGGAGTCATGTAGTGTATTTTCTAGATGAGTAAGTTTCCTAAACTAACTGAAGCCTGTCTCATTAGCCATCTAAAATGTATTTTTAATGAACAGTTTTCAATGTAAATCTTTAGGAAAAAAAGAGCATGCAGTTACTGCCTTTTAAAATGGAATGCATGAAATACACTTAAATTTTTCCTTGATGAGTCATTCTATAAAAATTTTTTTAACATCTACTATATTCTACCTTATATAGAAAAAAAACCTGAAAACATTAAGGTTATGGGGCTTCCCAGGTGGCTCAGTGATAAAGAATCCACCCGCCAATGTAGGAGATA
>NW_011485855.1:11407-12359 GCF_000754665.1 Bison bison bison | reverse complement strand
CTCCAGTATTCTTGTCTGGGAAATCCCATGGACAGAGGAGCCTGGTGGGCTACAGTCCATGGGGTTGCAAAAGAGTCAGACACGACCTTCTACAGAAAACACTGAAAACATTAGGAACATGCAGGTTAAAAAAGATTTTTTTTAAAACCACGTTAATCCCTGTTCTCATGGAGTTTATACTTTCAAGAGTCAGTCAGATGTGTAGAAGGAAAAGTTATAACCCAGCCTCTTAAAGGCTGGATGGAGATAAGGAAGTTGTGTTTTGGGACCCCATCTGGAGGCAGGAAATTTTCACCTAAAAACTGATATCTGTGGTAGTTACAGAAGGTGCATTAGGATTGAAAAAGGAGCAGTATCACCTTTCAGAATGAGCACTAGAGGCACATTCCAGAAGAATCTAAGAGAATGGTGAACTGGGGAAATGGCAGAATGTTCAGTGTCCATGATGCAGAGCAGCCCGAGGCTAGTGCTAGGCTAAAGGAGCTTAAACATTTCACATAGGATCATGTTACTTCCCTCCTTACAAACCTCCATTGATCCCATATCAATTACTGAATAAAAGTCTCAGCTTGTAAAGACTTACATCCAAGAGATGTAAGCAAGCCCAGCCCAGGTGAGCAAAGCCACATGTTTGACTGAGAGTGGACCACAGATGCATGAGTGAGCTGGGCAAAGATCATTCCAGTGTGGGCCAAGATCCACTCTCCTCCCAGCTGTTTGGTAGACTCACAGAAAATAATAAATGGCCACTATTTTAAGCTACTAAGATTAAGGGTAATTCGTAATTCAATAATGTTGAACTGATAAATTGTATTAGTGCTTTTTTCCTAGAGTAAAATGCCTTTGCTATATTTATTATAAACAAAGAAATGTGAAGACGTATAGAAATAAATTTTGCTGAGCAAATAGAGCTGTGGTATTGCTTAGAGCTGGCATAGATGCAATTCAATTT
>NW_011485855.1:9573-11307 GCF_000754665.1 Bison bison bison | reverse complement strand
ACCCCTAAAGTTTTCACATAGTGATATTTTTAAAAAACTATTTTTATGTTGGATAATTTCAAGCATAATAGACACAAAAATAGAGTAGCAGAATGAAATTCCATGTACCCATCACTCAGTTACAGTAATTATCAACATCTTGTGGATGTTGTTGTTTGTAATTGGCTTTTGTTTTGGTTCTTATTTTCTTTTCTTTTGAGGATATGAGTGGTGTTCGATGCAACTAAGAACAAATTTGCAGTTTGTTCCTGCATTGCTGAAAGGAAAATTCTTAAAATGACTAACCCCCATTTGCTGCCAAGTAACTCTTGGCTATATACTGATAGCAAAAGTAATATAACAGCATTTGCAGCATAATTAGATTTGAATAGCAAGTTTTATTTAAAGAGTGCCTGATCTTATTGCTCATAGGCATGCTTTTCTTTCTTGGACTGTTTTTCGTGGTAATCACGTTTTTAATGACTTGTGATAGACTTTTCTTTTATGAAACAATAAAAAACTGCCAAAGGAGCTCTTGAGTAAGCGTTTAGACATTGTTGAAGCTGCTTCAAATCCTTTTAGGTAGGAGGTCATTATTGGATAAATTACCATTTTTTATAAAATGATCTCTGCGAAAAAGATCATTCCCAACAGTGTTACTTGAATGAATGATAACAATCTAAGTAGGAAAAAATGGTGATTATGTAGGCAAGTAAGTTATAGCCAAATAAATGAATGAATGGAAATTTAGGTTTCTGTTTTTGCACTGTAACCAGCGCGAAAACAAAATGCTTTCCCTTCAGTCTGCCTTTCAGTTGGATTTCTTGGGAAAGAAGGAAATAAGACATGAAAACAGGGAGGGAGGGAGAAGAAAAGGTAGAAAAGAAGGAAAGGAAGATGGGAGGGAAGGTAAATAGAAAGAAGGGAAGATGAAGGAAGAAAGGGAGGGAGAGAGGCTATTTATTTGTAGGCATATTTCTTTAACAGTCATGTCATTAGCTGTCACAGTCAGCCTGTAACTTAGTATACAGTGTTTCTGTTACTATTATATTGGAATTGGGAGGTTCGAAGTGTATAGAAATTGGACTGGACTATCAGAGGAATCTGTGCTGTCTGCCAATGCAACCTTATCATTGACAGAGGTCAAGAAAATTAAAGCCAGTGCAGAAGTTGCATATTCATGAATATTTGACAAATCTACTGTTATTGCCCCATAGGAAGCTGATCACCAATGAAATTTGATTCATCTACAAGAGTACAATTCAGTAATAGTAGAATTGTTTATTTAATTTGTGTTTCCACATTTTATGCAAAAGTGATGTTATTTTTTACAGGATATGAGTGGTTATGAAATTTCACTCTAAAGGAAGTCTCTAATACTTATACAATTACTACAAAAAATTTAAGATTTTAGTTCATATTTATGGACCTTGGATTGTCCTGGAGAATGTACTTATTAAGGTTCATTTTCTCTTTGGTAGCAATTTTAGTAGGATTTCTAGAATGCTCCCCCCACCTTTTTTTTTTTTTTGGTCCACTGTCATAATGAGAGCCTCAAATTGTATGTCATCCTCAAGTTCTGTAATCAATAAAGGGTTCTACTTATGAGAGCTAATGATAGATGTTAACCCTCCTTTCTAATCTTAAGAAATAAGTGTTAGGCTTATTTAAATTCTACAGTAAAAGCTTCATGATTGTGAAGTACAGTTTAGTTCTAAGACAGACCTTTCCCTCTCTCTGTTTCCAAAATATATC
>NW_011485855.1:7561-9461 GCF_000754665.1 Bison bison bison | reverse complement strand
GTTGTGAATAAAATTAAGTGAAGTATGCTCTGTTAATTTTTAGTGCTAAATTGAGATATTACATGGACTACATTTTTTTAATCCCTGGCTAACTCCTCCTTGCCACTTACAAAAAAATTCTAGAAATTCTTCTACATTGAAGTATAATATAACAAACCAACCTGAGATAATTGGGAAGGACATTAAATTACATTACACTATACTCTGGAAATGTGATGTCTTACTGTGAATAAATAAGCAGAGAATAAAATACTTTCTGACTTTCAGTAGTAACATGATGCCTTTTGTGTATTCCACAATTTCCCTTAATAAGCATTTCCAGACAGCCTGGGATTTATTATTTTCATTTCTTGAAGGCCTTTTATCTACTAATAGAAAAAGAAAAAAATGATATGCTATGATAATTTTGCTTTCTTTCTCATTGCTGGGGAAGAGATACTTTCACTTATAGGACATAATTTTTTGGAATTGACTATTGTCCCTAGAAGCTAATTGGTGACCATTAATTCTTTCCTTGCCTGTCAACAGAAGTGAAAACAGTAGTTGGCATGCTTACCTACTTGATTATAGCTATTATATCAATCAGCATTCTTTTCCTTGGGTTCATCATAATTTCCACAGATAATTATGTATTGTTTAATTTTTCTCACCATTTTTTTGCTTTAGTTTTGACTACACACAAAATTTAGGAGGAGTGAAATTAGTCATGCATTCATTTAAAAATTAGCCTCACAACATTTATGTAAAAGTCAGCAGCAGTTGTTTTAAAAATAAAAATATTAAGCCACCTTTATTCTGCCTACCTATGTTCTCTTTTGTTTGCCCTCCATATTACTCTCAGCTCGTTAGGTCAGAATCATGGTGTAGTGTAGTGGGTAACTGGACGAAGTTCTAGAATCAGCTATGAGTCTGGGTGCAGCAAGTGGGGTGGTCAATAATGGAATCTGGTAAGTTGGGGCTTAAGAGATAACTGTAGAAGGTAACAAATGAAGACAGAACCTGAGCCCTAACATTAGCTCCATGTTAGTTAACTTTTCCTATGATGTTCTTTAGTGATTCTATTTTAAAAATAATTATTGAATGAAGATAATCTTTCACTGTTTATGTTCCCTGGGAGCTTCAAGATAACGGAAAGTGATGAAATATAAATCCCATAACGTCTTTGTTAATACTTTGCAGTTTGTTGTTGTTATTATTCAGTTACTAAGTTATGTCTGACTCTTTGTAAGCCCGTGGACTGCAGCACTCCAGGCTTCCCAGTCCTTCACTATCTCCCGGAATTTGCTCAAATTCATAAATTCATGTCCATTGAGTCGGTGGTGCTGTCTAACCATCTCAATCTCTGCCGCCCCTTCTGCTCTTGCCCTCAGTCTTTTCCAGCATCAGGGTCTTTTCCAATGAGTTGGTTCTTCACATCAGCTGGCCAAAGTATTGGAGCTTCAGCTTAAGCATCAATCCTTCCAATGAATATTCAGGGTTGATATTTTTAGGATTGATTTCTCCTTATTGTCTAAAGGACTCTCAAGAGTCTTCTCCAGCATCACAATTCAAAAGCATCAATTCTTTGGCTCTCAGCCTTCTTTATGGTCCAACTCTCACGCTCGTACATGACTACTGGAAAAGCCATAGCTTTGACTATACAGACTTTTGTCCGTAAAGTGATGTCTCTGCTTTTTAATATGCTGTCTAGGTTTGTCATAGTTTTCCTTCCAAGGAAAATGCATCTTTTAATTTAGTGGCTGCAGTCACCATCTGCAATGATTCTTGAGCCCAAGAAAATAAAATCTGTCACCATTTCCACTTTTTCTATTTGCCATGAAGTGATGGGACTGGATGCCATCATCTTCATTTTTTGAATGTTGAGTTTTAAGCCAGTTTTTTCACTCTCCTCTTTCACCCT
>NW_011485855.1:5906-6523 GCF_000754665.1 Bison bison bison | reverse complement strand
ATTCCTCTACAATAGCACCTACATTAGTCTCTTTCCCTTTGTCTGCTTTGTTTTTTATAGTACTTAGAACTACCTGATATTAGGTTATACATGCATTCATTTACATGTGTATTTTCCATCTCCCCCACTGCAATGCAGGCTCCATGAGAGCAGGAGTTGTGTCTGGCTGGTTCAGTCATATCCCCTTATAACTAGAGAACTTTCTGGCAAAGGGGAGATGCATTAAAAATATTTGTTGAATGAATGAATGAACGTGTTTTTAATTTGCATTATAAGCAACACTTATCAAACTATATGAATAAAATATCAAGTATCAAAGCTAGTCAAATTAACTTTTGATTTTCCTGAATACATGCATTCTAATAGATATAGTAAGAGTTCCACCTTGGGAGCATTTGCTTTATCACTTTGACATGACTCCAAGATCAAGGTTATCACGTATATGGTGTTAGTTTATGCATAAACTGCTCTCCCTGCACTCTCTGCTCCCTTGCTTTGTCACTTCCTGCTCTCTGAGGTTTTTGAGGCTCCATGGCACCCCTGGGAGCTAACATAATTGTTTGCAACAGAAAAGATACATTTTGCCAATCCTGATGCACTGGAGACAAGTGAGGAGT
>NW_011485855.1:5168-5806 GCF_000754665.1 Bison bison bison | reverse complement strand
CTTTGGATAATAGGCTGTGACTGAATTGATTTATAAGCTATGTCTCTTGATTCCTATCGCCTTCTTAAACTGCTACTCTTATACTTCCCTCCATATCAGTAAATGACACTGCCCTTCATGTGTTTGCTCAAGCGCATATCTTGGGACCTCCCCCCACTTAATGCCTAGATTTTCATTTACATTTCGTATCAAATCCATCAGAAAATTTTAACTCTACCTACCAAATAGTTAAAGGAACAATACCCTACCATTTTTACCACCAACAGCAACGTATCACCACCAGTCATTGTATTGGTTCAAACTCCATCCTTCTAGACTTGAACACCAAGGTGCCAGAGTGATATTTCAGGCATAAAAATGCTGCCATTCACTCTTTCCAAAAATCTCGAATGCAGTCGCATTACATTTAGAATAGAACCCCATTCTTTTCCATGTTCTACAAGGCCATGCCTGAATTGGTCTATGGCTGTCTCTGAACTTGTTGGCACTCTTTCCTTTTGTCAGGATAACTAGAATGATCTGTGCCTTCCCTCAAACATGCCAAGTGCATGTCCATTTCATGCCCTTTGCACTTGCTCTTCCCTCTGCCTGCCATAATTTTCCTCCAGGTCCTTTCCATGGCTTGTTTCCTCCTTTCA
>NW_011485855.1:4828-5068 GCF_000754665.1 Bison bison bison | reverse complement strand
ACTTGGATATTCTCTCTGAGCCTTTCATTTTTATTCTCCCAAGGAACACGATACTTGCTATATTTCTCACAATGGCTGTGCTCCATTATTAAGAACTGCTGCTGCTAAGTCGCTTCAGTTGTGTCCGACTCTGTGTGACCCCATAGATGGCAGCCCACCAGGCTCCCCCGTTCCCGATTTCTCGAGGCAAGAACACTGGAGTGGGTTGCCATTTCCTTCTCCAATGCATGAAAGTGAAAT
>NW_011485855.1:4114-4728 GCF_000754665.1 Bison bison bison | reverse complement strand
TTGAATTAGCTAATTCTCTACTTCATTATTTTACAGACAATAATATTTTTCTTCTCCAGCTACAAAGAATGCTAAATGCTACTGTCCCAAACCCAAACTTTGATGGATATCATCATGTATTTTCCATCTAGCATATCAAAGCATTTAATCTGTTATCCTTTTTAATCCTCATACCAAGCCATAAGGGAAAATATCACATTTTATATATAAGGAGACTGAGACTCGGAGAGCTTAAATAAATTCTTTAACTTGCCAAGCCAACCAGGCAGAATCAGGAATTAGTAGACTCATGTCTCCCTGAAAACTATGTGTATTATCTTTCTTACTCCACCGTAATGCTTCTAAGAAACAAAGTAGAGAAGGCACTACTTAAAATACATTTTGAAAAGTATCTGTGATTTTGAAAGAACAGATTTTTATAGTAGGACAATTTTAAGTATCCAAGAGGTATTGATTGTTCTCAATAGTATTTGAGGGACTAAAAACAAATTTTAGAGGGATGTCAAAACAAAGATCCACTCATTCTAAATATTTCATACTTCTCTTTAAGATTATTAGAAAAAATTGAGAATACTGGCCTCATTACCCTGGTCTCTTGTCACTTTTGCTTTGGA
>NW_011485855.1:3471-4014 GCF_000754665.1 Bison bison bison | reverse complement strand
AAAACAAGCTGAAAAAAACCCACTGTAAACTGAAGCCTGTTGGTGGGTTTGCCACAGAGCATGTTTTATTGTCAGCTGAATAAATCTGTGAGTATTGTTTTTTGACCATATTTAGTTGGTAGGTTTAAATAGGGTCATAAAGTAATTATCTCTGAGTACAGCACTCATCACAGGGCTTCCCTTGTGGCTCAGCTGGTAAAGAATCTGCTTGCAATGCAGGAGACCTGGGTTTGATCCCTGGGTCGGGAAGATCATCTGGAAAAAGAAAAGTCTACCCACTCTAGTATTCTGGCCTGGAGAATTCCATGGACTGTATAGTCCATGGGGTCGCAAAGAGTCAGACACGACTGAGTGACTTTCACTTTCACTTCATAGGGCTCATCATGGGGTTTCCCTGGTGGCTAAGTGGTAAGGAATCTGCCTGCAATGTAGGAGACCAGGGTTCAATCCCTGGGTCAGGAAGATCCCCTGGAGGAGGGCATGGCAACCCACTGTAGTATTCTTGCCTAGAAAATCCCATGGACAAAGGAGCCTGGCGGGCTG
>NW_011485855.1:0-797 GCF_000754665.1 Bison bison bison | reverse complement strand
GACTTATTTAGCTGATAGGAGAATAAAAAACTGTTAAGATCACTTTAGGCAAGGAATACAAGTGTTTAAGGTTAATCAGAGTGATGTCAAATTTTCGAGAAGAATTTCAAAGTGATTTATCTCATCCTATTACCCCAGCTTTCCTTCCCCCTTCCTTCCCAGCCTGGTGTTAAATATTAATGAAGATGAATAATGTATTCAATTAGTTATGAACAAAAGCTGTTGATCCTATGTGAGGTTGGTCTTTCAAACCAGGACTCTTAAAACTCATCCCTGTTTTTCTGAGTTAGGATGCATCTTCCATTTGCACTGACTGTGTTTTCTGTGAAAGAGAGAGAGTGGTGAGCTGCCAAAGCAGACTGAATTCTTGAATCCTCTGGTGAGGAGGATATGTGGCTGACTCGGGGCACTGCTGTCTAGATCAACCTTCCAGTTACCAACCACACTGGCATGTCCTGGCAAGGAAGGAAGAAAGCCCTCGATGCAAAATCATTTAATTTTTCAGTCAATTTCAGCAACCCTTAATTGGTCATTTCTGTACTTCCTACAGAGTTGAAGTTGCAGTGGCAGATTTCACAGGGACCTGGCAGGCTTCTTAGTCCAAGAGGGTGAGCAGGGAGTCTTTAATGAAGGATCACTGACTATTTGCCTAAAGTCCAGATTGTCTAGTTTAGCTCAGGATGAAGTATGGAGTGGGAAACCTATCTTCAAGATGCTTAATAGCCCACTCTTAGATCTGTGTGCTGATCATTGATAGACTGATAAGTGCACAGAGCAATAATGTGTAGAAGCTAAAA
>NW_011485854.1:17648-18082 GCF_000754665.1 Bison bison bison | reverse complement strand
AAACAAAACCAAACCCATCCCAGTCTAAACTTACAAGCCCAGAGTAGAGGGGGTGGGAGGGTGTTTTTGGTCAACAGGAGTTCGGCCATTGGGAGGGCGCGCCTGGGGTGAGTCCAGGAACTAAGTTCCTGCCCCAGCCCCAGGGCCCTGCCCTCCCACCTTCCCTCTCCGGGACCCCCTCGCGCCCTCCAGCCGCTGCTGCCACGATCACCCCTCGCGCGTACCTGGTGAAGACGTCTGGGTAGTGCGTCTTCTGGAAGGCCCGCTCCAGTTCCTCCAGCTGGTAGCTGGTGAACGTGGTGCGGTAGCGCCGCTGTTTGCGCTTCAACAGCCCCTCCTCTGAGTCGCTGCCGGCAGACAGGCACACGCTGTCCTCGCCGTCCTTGCCCTCAGCGTCCTCCGGGTGCAGCAGCAGCTCCTCCTTGGGTGACAGC
>NW_011485854.1:15175-16494 GCF_000754665.1 Bison bison bison | reverse complement strand
GTACAGGCGCCGCAGCTTGGGCGGCAGGTGCAGCTCGGCCTCGAACGGGGCGCTGCTGCCCTTGGGGGAGCCTGCGGGCAAGGGAGAGCGGTCAGCGCGCCGGCCGGCGAGACAGAGTCGCCGCTCGGGCCGGCCCTCCGCCGCTCCCTCCGCGCCCAGGCCCCGATGCGCGCGGCGCCCCCCGCACCACTAGACTCCGAGCCCTCCCCTCCTTCCCCTAGTTTTCTTTTTTTCTTTTTTTACGTCTCTCTCTTTCCCTTGCTCTTGTTTCCTTCCTTTTCCCTTTTCTCCTCCTCTATCGGTCCTTTCCTTTCCCTCTTTTATTCTTCCCTTTATTTCCTTTCTTCCTTCCTTTACTTCTTTCTCTACTCGCCCTTCCTTTCATTTTTAAATCACTTTTTCTTTCTCTCTCCCCGTCTCATCATTCTTTCCGCATCTTTCTCCTCTCCCTTCCCTTCCTTTCTCTTTTTGTGCACTCCTCTCCCCTTCTTCCTTCCCTCCTTTATTGTTTTCTTTTTCTTTCCTCTTGTCCTCTCTTCACCTTTCCCCTTCCCATTTCGGGGCAAGAGGGAACCTGCAAACATTCAACAACTTTTTAAAAATCACCATCACTCTGAAAACTTTGCGCACGACCTCTGCCCTCAGCTCTGCCACGCGTTCCCGGCTGCGGGTTGGCGAGAGGGGCCACTGCCTGGCGGGCACCGGGGGAGGAGGGAGCGGCCCAGTGGCCCTGAGTGAGGACCTGGCCCCAACAGCCCCCAGCAGGAGGGGCGGGGGCTCCTCGCCCAGAAAAATCGTCCTGGAGAAAATGGGTTCGGAAAGACCTGGGTGGGGACGTAAGGGGGTGCAATAGGCACAGAGCGCTCATTCCCCTCGAGGAAGCGCCTGGCACAGGTGCCACTGCAGGCTAAAAAAGAAAAGGAAAAAGTCAGTTTTATTTTAAACGCCCCCTTCCCCGCTGTCCGCTCCTGTCTTCCAAGTGACGTTGCGGCTGGACCGCTGGTTTACAGAATTTAAAAGGCGAAACTTGGGTGTAACAGTTTCGGGGCAAAACGACAGTTGTTCTGGAATTTTTAATTTTAGGGGAAAAAAGAGCTTTTAAACATCTCAACTCTAAAAAAAAAAAAAAAGAAACAGCAGAGGAAAAATATAGCACCCAGAAGCCGCACATTTCATACACTTCAGATACAAGAAGGAACATTTGGGGAATCCCAGGGAGATGTTTTCTGCAAAGCTTGGGTTTAAAAGATCACAAGAAATCTACAATTTTAAAAAGAAGAAAAAAGCAGAACACCTCGTATAAAGAAATCTTCCCAAGA
>NW_011485854.1:12861-14267 GCF_000754665.1 Bison bison bison | reverse complement strand
TGGCTCGCGTACGGACGGATTTGGCCCTTTTCAAAGCCAATGTCGCTCTCCCAGGACAGTGCCTTGACCTCAGTGGCCCTCTGCCACCGTCCTCTTTAGGTCGGACGGGCCGCCGGGGTGACGGCCGCCGGTAAACGTCTGTCGTTGGGGCGTTCAGTGTTCTCTTGTGGCCCAACGCCTTGAACTGTTAGTCCTCTCCCTGAGTCCGGCGGTTGCTCTCTTTTTAGTAGGGTCTCATCACCGTCTTCAACTCTGCAAAAAGTCCCCTTAAAGACAAAGGTCTGCCAAAGGCGCGCGGCCTTCTCTAGCGCATCTACAGAACAGGAAGGGACCGGCGAGTGTCGGCTGCGAGAAGGGGCAACTGGGGACAGGCCCCGAGAGTCTCCCCCTTCTCCCCAGACACGCTGCCCTCTTCTCCCCATAAGTTCGCCTCTGTTAGGCCGTCACCCTGAAGCTGGACATTCTCCGATCCCGCGTGCAGGGAGCGGGATCTAACCGAAGCCCTGAGCGCTCTAGGGTGGGAGGGACCCAGGTTCAGCTTCAACCCAATCTCAACGCTTAAAGTTCTGAACTCCCCCCTGGCAAAGGCGAGAGAGCGAACCTCAGGGAGAGAGCACTTGTTTTTCTTCTTCCCCAAACAGCTTCCAGCGCGTCCAGCGCTGAGAAACGGGACCCAACTCCGACTGAAGTTGTGCCGAGCCCGGGCGAGGGCTAGCACGGGTGCCCTCTTTTTCTGGGTGCAGGGCCCAAGGGATAGCCGGGGGCCTGGATGCTGGCAGGGTGGGGGCGAGGGTGGTGGGTGGGAGAGGAGCCGGGGAGGGGGAATCCACGCCGGGTTTTCCTCTCTCAACCCCTTCAATGTGTCAGAGAAAAGCGTTTTACAAAGGATTATACTTGAATCACTTACAGTCAGTATTTAAAAATACAAGGATGCATAACTGGAATTTTTTCAGCCATAAACATCTGCATAACTCTTGGATGCTGGTGGGTGGGTGGCAGACAGATCAGGCTGGCTTGGCAGGAGCATTCAAGACACAACTGGAGGGGATGAAGGGGTAGGAACAGGCACATCAATAATGTTAATACTAATGTGATATTACTAGTACTATTAAGAGCTAGACGAAGAGGATCTGTGTCTATCGGTGTGTGTGTGTGTGTGTGTGTCTGTCAGTCTGTCCATCTGTCTCCGCTCTCTCTGGCTTTTAGTTTGAGTCTCACCAGTTTTTCCTACACTTGGATGATGGGAGTTGGTGGCGAAAGAGAACCCGAGCTCTCTCTGACACTGATTTTCTTTTAAGCCCTCTCTGTTGTTCCAAGGCCCCTGGTATCTTCTGTGTTTGCCTGCCTTCTTCCTTTTCTAGTCTCACCCACAGTTCTCTGTTATACAGCCCCGTTTAGCTTTAAAG
>NW_011485854.1:9853-12106 GCF_000754665.1 Bison bison bison | reverse complement strand
CCTCCCCAGCGGGCCCCGCGTCGGAAATCTACAAGACCCGGCTGCGGGTGGCTCCGTGACTTCAGAGTCACACTCCGTCACACGCAAGGAGTGGGTTGAAAATGAGTCCACAAGAAGACGGTGTTAAAGAGAGACACAAACGCACAACTCATGTCTGAGAGCCTAACGGGGTTTCAACTCGGTGGAAGATTTCTTAGCTTCCGCCCCCCCTCCTCCCCCTTCTGCAGCTGTTCTCCTTTTTTTAAAAAAAGAAGTCGGACTTTCTTCTGGGGTGTATTCTAATTTTAATCATCCACTGCAAAAGGGGAGGTTAACATAGAATTTCTGATTCTGACTTAATGACCCCTGGAATTAAATCTAATTCTATTAATGGAATGTAGCGTCTTTCTTTGGGAAACCTGGTGCAAACACTAGCATTGTTATTTCATCTTGTGTATTTTTGGTATTTTCTAATCAATCTTCCCAAGTGAGGACGCTATTGGGAAAGCACATCCATTCACTTCGGGGAGAAGGGCCCGACTCAGCTCCCTTTACAACCCAGCGGCCCTGAGATGATCTTTGTCACAATTCAGCACCCAAGTTCAAAATCTGCAGTTGGCTCTTGCTATTCCTGAAACATTAATTTTTTTAAAAAAAAGATAACTTTTCTAACATACCCACGGGGAGACAATCAGCTGGTATCTCCACAGTGTCTAATCAGAAGATGGGTTTAAGATATGTGTGTGTTATCCTACATGTTAGTTTAGAAAACAAAATGATGCCTCTAATATCTAAGAAGAATTTAATTAATTTGTTGAGTAGGTAGACTTTTCAGGATTGGGCTATAGGACTATGTATAAAAGAACTTTTAGTTTAGTCAATTTCATGTTTGCACTGTCGGCAAGATGCCACTTTGCTTTCTTTTCACCTCACTTTCTCCACTTTCTTTTACCCACTAATCAAAAGGAATTTCATTTTAGTAATAATGTTATTCACGTTCATACTTTGTTACTCACCACTCCTGGTTCCGCTAATCTTTGAGGTCTGTAACTGTTGGTTTTCTTTTCCTGGGCTGCCTGGAAAACAATGGTTTGCAGTTCATCTGCTTTTAAAATCAATCACTAAGATAAAAATGACAATTATGGCCGGAAGTGAGGGTCAGAGGTGTTCAAAACTGTTGTTTATGGTGAAAAGAACGAGGCTTGTCCCCAGGACTGGAAATAATAATTACCCAGAAGAGGCGAATGGAAGGAACCCCTTTCTTTTCTGTGGTGAGAGCTAATTCTACATTGTAGTTTCAAAATTATATTTGCAAGAAATGCGGGATAAGGGGGTGGCAGTCAGATGTTATTATCCAGGGGAAAAAAAAATGTTTGGAGGAGAGTTAACCTTGCACACTTTTCATTTGAGATGTTTTAATTTATTGTGCAATATACACATAGATAAATAAAGCTGTGATGGGCTTCCAGCCACACCGGCCGGCTCAGGTCTCCTTAAATTATGCTCAACCTCTTCAAAACATATATTTAAACAATAGAAATAAACTTCATTGGAGTCTGGCGACCAATTTGGAAGCCACTGGAAGGGAAGACAATAAGTCCTGATTACACGCGAGGATTCTCTGTGATGTGATATCCCCTTTGCCAAGTCATTTTGCTGTTTTATTTATTTAATTTCTTTTTTTTTTAAACAAACTTTCATTCATTTATGGTCTTCCGCAACCTGCTAATTTAACACTGGAGCGCGTTATTGCAGTGTTAGGAGGAGAGAAAGAGGGAGAGAAAACAACAATACTGCAATGATCCAAATGATACAGTAGAATTATAGCAATTATAGTTCTACTTGTGGAAGAAAACCTTGCTGAGATCAGGCAAACAAACTGAAGCCTTGTGAGGATAACAAGCGTCGGGATTGACAGCCGGTGCTGGGAAGAGCCGGAGGGCACAAACAGAAATATTTGCCTCCCCCACACCCCTCCTTAACTCCAACCAGTCCAGGTTAACCTCCTCAAATACTGCTTTCACAGTCTTATTCACTTCAGGCTATGCGTTTCATGCACAAATCGAGGTCTCTCCTCCTGAAGTCTGTTAGTAGGAGGAAATGTATCATAATCTGCTTGCCCCTCGCCTTCTCTGCCCGCTGCTTGCCCTGCACTCCCTACCCCTGCCTCAGTTCTCCCCACGGCTGCTGGGATCTGTCTGTGGACGGTGTTTGTTGATACGTTTACCAAAGAAGCAGCCCGTGGAAAGGTCCAAAGGGACTGAGAACGTAGAT
>NW_011485854.1:7821-9753 GCF_000754665.1 Bison bison bison | reverse complement strand
GCGCAAAGCCAGGCGGGACGGTCACAGCCTCACGTCTGCCCTCAAGGGCTGCGGGGTGGGGGAAGGGAAGCGGTCCCCTCCCGCGGGCAAGAAGCAAGTGGGTGGGCTGTCACCCTGAGCCCCTCGGTCGGAGCCCCCCATCTCCTGCCTCACCCATCCCCCACGTTTCCAGAGCGGAGAAGGAAAACTCGGCGTCCTGTAATCACCACCGCCTGGTTTCGTCTCCGTCGCCTGACGGCGGGACCCTGGGTGCGTCCAGGGTCGAGGCGTCCCCCGTGCAGCCGTTACTCTGTAGCTGCTACTCCAGGCGCCCCCGGACGTGCAGGGAGCATGGGTAGGAGCTCGGGTGCGGAGTGACGAGGGACCCGACGCCGGCGTCAGTCCCGAGGCCCCGCAGACCCTGGCTGTCGGCGTTCTCGCAGCCGAGCCCGGCTCGCTCGCTCGGCTCGGCGCCACGGCCAGAGGGCGCCCCCTAGCGGGGGTTCGGGGCGGGCCGGGCCCTCCCGCCGCAGCCTCTGGGGATTGAAGTTGGCAGATCCCCGCGATCCCGCAGGAATGAATGGGGGAAGAAAACAAAAGCCTTGGAAACATTTCCAAGTGTGCAATAAAAGACCCATCTGTACCTTTCTTCTCCAGCGCGTTTGTGGTTAATGTCCCCCCATGAGCGCGAGAAGGGAGATAATTGCTGGGTGGATTCTTGCTGGCGAACCTCAGGAAACACTGGCCCGAGAAGTGGAATAATTGGGGGTGGCGCGAAGGCAAGCGTGCAGAGGCTGCAACACCAGCCGGAAAGTGGAATCCGCTGTCCCGTGGGGTGTTCATGGAGGCCTGGGCGCCTGCGACCTCACCCTCACGCCTCAGTCCTGACTGCGGGGTCATCTGAAGATGGGTACTCATATTTCTTTTCTTTGGAATAGGTCTCTGTGGCACCCCTACACTTCTGGCTCTGTGAAATCAGCCCCCACTTCGTGACTCTAGAATACCCCACCTTCGAATTCTAGGGTTCTCCCTTTTTTGACTTGATGATCCTCCACCTTCCACCTCTGTGATTCCTGACTCTGGCTCTAGTATCCCCCTACCTAGCACTTGATGACTGACTGCTTTGTGATTCCCCTAATCGGGCCACCGCCCTGCGTCTCCCCAAGGAATCGGAATCTTTGCATCAGAAAATCGTCGAAGCCCAGATCCCAGCGCTCTCCACTACTCACAAATCCCCTACCCTTCTTGGTGTGACTAGAAATGGAGAAGAGAGGGAGCAGGGTTCTTGTCCAACTCTCTTTGACTGTTCTACGTGGAAAAGGTGACTTTTCTTGAAGCTCTTAGAACCTCTGGTTAGAAAATTACTGATGAAGCCTTTACAAAGATGAAAAATGCCCAATTCATATCGACTTTTTATTTCTTTTGCAATGAGTGTGTTAATCCTAACTCATCAATCACAAAAACACAAGTCGTGCTTTTCAAGACCTGAGTGTCTGCCGTCTCAAGTCCTCAGTCCTTCAGGATTTTCAAGTAATACTAAGGCCACCAAAACACATATTAGGTAAGGCCTAGAAAGGAAGAGTCCAAAAATTGGAGTGATGGCTTTACAGCCTCTTATTTTGCGATGTGTCTCGGTAATTGGGAAGTTCAACACGAGGCTTTCCCTGCCCATAAAAGGCTGGTATTTTAGAGTTAGGGGGAGCAGATGGAAGGGGTCCTGTGGGAAGGGAGGCGTGGGTGTCCCTTGTTTAATTAAGACTTGCATTGTGTTGAAGGGAGGAGGGAAGATGCCGAGGCTGAACAGCGCTCTGTTCTCTTCATCACAAAATAACCTGCGAGGAAGAAAAAAAAAAAAAAAAAAGCCCACAACTAAGACAGAGCCAGTGGTTCTGGAATAGATACTATTAGAACCGCAGTGCCTCTGGAATAAAGATATCTCATTTCCTGCCGCAG
>NW_011485854.1:5794-6352 GCF_000754665.1 Bison bison bison | reverse complement strand
AAGTCGGTGTTTTTCACTCTCCCAGCCTAAGGTTTGCAAGGGACTAACAGGAAATTAAAACCAATGTATTTTGCTCAGAGAATCTCAGAAAGGTTGGAGAGAAGAGATTGAAACCCACAGTTCAAGTGAAATTTAGACCTAGGAAAGATTTTTACTTATTTTTTTTCATGGATAATGGAGAGTTGGCGTTATCTGTCGCTGTATGCTAAGTCACTTCAGTCGTGTCCGACTCTGTGCGACCCCATAGACGGCAGCCCACTAGGCTCCTCTGTCCCTGGGATTCTCCAGGCAAGAATACTGGAGTGGGTTGCCATTTCCTTCTCCAATGCATGAAAGTGAAAAGTGAAAATGAAGTCGCTCAGTCATCCCTGACTCTTAGCGACACCAAGCACTGCAGCCTATCAGGCTCCGCCGTCCATGGGATTTTGCAGGCAAGAGTACTGGAGTGGGGTGCCATTGCCTTCTCCGATCTGTCACTGTATAGTCTCCCTAGTAAATAGCTCCAAGTCTATAATCTGACAGGTGTAACAAGTTCCCTTTTCTGAGAAACGAAGAGAC
>NW_011485854.1:3667-5679 GCF_000754665.1 Bison bison bison | reverse complement strand
GTTTGTCTACAGGCACCTTTCCCACAACTTTCAGCACCTTTCAAAGCGTCCCATCTTCAGGGTTGGCTCCCACTGCAAAGAATGCAGAAAGATCTAACCTGGAAATGTTTCGTCAGAGACAGGAAGGGAAACTGGCCCAGGAAATTCCACCCATCTTCATCATGGACCAACCTGTGCCTGGTTCTCCTCACTCTCCTCCTCTCTTCTCCAGCTTTTGGGGTTGAAGCATTTTGATGTTATTTATATAAAGGAAACAACACCAGAGTAACCTTTTTATTGCATTCACTAAAGGGAGATTGAACTATAACTTTGAAAATTGTGACATTCCAATGAGAGCTATATTAAACTGCTTAACAACATTTTGAAGGCATCATTGGTATTGTCTGTAGTGTAAGTGAAACAAAGGTTTTCACAGCACATCGGGTTTAATACTAAAAAGCTCATATTTAAGACTTTAGCTATTAAATAGAAGAGAGGAGAAAGGGGGATGGTGAAGGAGTACATGGAGGAGAGAAGAAGGTCCTGAGAAGAACAGCCGACATGTAGTGAGTGTTCACTATGTGCCGGACAGTGTCCTAAGAACTTTGCACACGTTAGGATTGATTAATCCTAATGACAGCCCCTGGAGGGTGTTTCTGTTATAATCTCTCTCTGTTACAGATGAGGCAATTGAGGTACAGAAAGAGTGACCAGCTGGTCCTTGCTTTCCCCGCTGAAAGGCCTGCAGATTCTTCATTCCTGGGCAAAGTAGGATGGTTGGTTGCCCCAGACACTGGAGGGAGGAGTCTGTCCAAGGTCACAGAGCTGGAGCCAGGATGTGAGTCCGAGCAGTCAGACTCCATTCAGCAGCCCTTACCTCTGTGAATCCTGCCCATTTTACAGATGAGTAACTTGAGGGTCAGAGAGGAGTGAACTGACCTGTTCACAATTAAACAGCTTGCAGGGGGTAAGCAGGAGATGATACCTGGGGACTTGTGAATCACATCTGTTCTCTACTCTTCACTACCTTCTATAAAAAGAGTTTTTGTAGAAAAGCAGGTAGCTTTGAAAAATATTAAAGATAGAAATGAGACCAAAAAAAGAGTATTCAAGGAAAAGATGTACATCAGATTCAGACACCTAGATCATCACTCCCTGGCAGTATTAGAACACATAAGAAAAGGAGGTCACTGATATTGCAAACACACTTTATAATGAAGGACAATTTAAAAATTGCAATAAACACACAAAGAAAATAATTACACGGAACACGGGGCCATCAGGCAGGGAACATTTGAACTCTCTAAAGCATTTGGTGTATGGTTCCCATCCCGTAATTGCTCAATCATGATGATGAGGGTTCCACCTCACACCAGTGTCAACTGGCAATCCACCACCCCCATCCTCCCACCCCCCGCCAGCATTCAGTGTTTCCAAACAGCTTTGAGTGGGCCCTTTGGACAAAACTTTGAGAACCAATTAGACTCTGTGCCTGTAGTTTGTAAGCAGCTTGCGGAGCTGGGCATTGGCCAGGAAAGAATGCTGGCTCTCTCGGAACACAACACATTGTAAAAATGCAGCTTGACATCAATAAAAATAATCACTATTTGATGTATTTGTTATAATTATAGGTCATTGCTTGGCGAGGCTTTGCAGTTAGCAAAGTTGTGATTTGGCCTCTGCCCCACTGGTGGGGGAGACAGCGAGGCCTCGGCACCTCTCAGAGTCCTGGCGGGCGTCCTGAATGCCATAAGCTTACGCACAACTTCAGGGAAGAAAACATTTTGGAAATGACGAGAAAACTGTGAGGGAGTTGCCACCATAAACAGCAAATGTGCTAAAGAGTGGAGACTTATGCAGAGCTAAAAGAGGGCAGGTGGAGCGAGTTCTCAGTTTGTTCGATGTGAAGAAAAACATTGGGCTGACTCCATTCTGGTTGTGCAGAGCTCAGCGTGCCTTGCTGATTGTTGCTGTTTTATTTCACACAAGCACCCGGGGCTGTGTGAGGATCAGGGCTTGAAGAGCCAAAAGAC
>NW_011485854.1:0-310 GCF_000754665.1 Bison bison bison | reverse complement strand
AAGAGTGGAAGGTGCTTAGTTTTCCCATCTGCCGCAAGCTGGGGTCCTGAAGGATCTGTGGATTTTAGGCCAGCTGGCGGTCAGAGGGCCCTCTAATTGGTTCCCCAGTAATCATCAGCGGGTAGCTGGAAGGGAATTGGATGGACCTGCAAGAGGGAAGGACGATGGCCGAGAAGGTTCCCACCTCCTCAGCATACGAGCATGTTGTTAGCAGGAAGAGCTCTTGGTTCCATTCTGAGGCAGGCCTGTAAGGTGGCCAGAAGGCAGTATGTGTCCACAGCATGTTTGCCGGCTGAAGCCGGGTTTAGCC
>NW_011485853.1:4038-5401 GCF_000754665.1 Bison bison bison | reverse complement strand
CATTTTAATTAGGTCCCATTTGTTTATTTTTGCTTTTATTTCCAATATTCTGGGAGGTGGGTCAGAGAGGATCCTGCTGTGATGTATGTCGGAGTGTTTTGCCTATGTTCTCCTCTAGGAGTTTTATAGTTTCTGGTCTTACGTTTAGATCTTTAATCCATTTTGAGTTTATTTTTGTGTATGGTGTTAGAAAGTGTTCTAGTTTCATTCTTTTACAAGTGGTTGACCAGTTTTCCCAGCACCACTTGTTAAAGAGATTGTCTTTTCTCCATTGTATATTCTTGCCTCCTTTCAGAGACAAGGTGTCCATAGGTGTGTGGATTTATCTCTGGGCTTTCTATTTTGTGGCATTGATCTAGATCTCTGTCTTTGGGCCAGTACCATACTGTCTTGATGACTGTGGCTTTGTAGTAGAGCCTGAAGTCAGGCAGGTTGATTCCTCCAGTTCCATTCTTCTTTCTCAAGATTGCTTTGGCTATTTGAGCTTTTTTGTGTTTCCATACAAATTGTGAAATTATTTGTTCTAGCTCTGTGAAAAATACCGTTGGTAGCTTGATAGGGATTGCATTGAACCTATAGATTGCTTTGGGTAAAATATGGAATGCTTCATGAATTTGCGTGTCATCCCTGCGCAGGGGCCATGCTAATCTTCTCTGTATCGTTCCATTTTACTGTATGTGCTGCCGAAGTGAGCACTCATTGTTTTTTCGATGAATTTGTGGGGGAGAAAGTGGTCTCCCCATCCTATTCCTCTGCCTTCTTAGGAAGCCCCAAGAAAAGCATTGATATTTAGAACGTTATTTTGATATGGAATACAAAATCAAAAGATGAGAAATATTTGTCAGTTATTTCATAGTGATCAAGTATTCCCAGAATCCAATACCAATCGTAATGTATAATTAGATATTCCTTTAGTTTGCTTTTTGACTGGTCATTACTTACTAAATAGTATTTTAAGACGCAGGCACTTGTTTTCAGATGTGTTTAAAAGCTGTTGAAATCACCAAGGGTATGATGAGGTATTGACTTGTAGGTGACCACTTTGCTTCCAGACCATTTTCTTAGACTGAGAGACTGACATCTTTTTCAAAAGCCCCGATTAAGAAGTGGAGCAGTAGGTTGGCAGAGCCTGAATGATGTGAGGGTTCTATGAAATGAGGCACCCGGACCACGACATGCAGGGTCCACGGTGTTCGGAGAACTCAGCCACAGGACATTGGACAGAGCCAATTCTCCTGGTCCTCAGAGCACCTCTGAGACGTAGCTACTGCTGCGTCCTTGCTTCCAGGGGGCAAGGAAGCCAGAGAGACGCTGCACCTTTCCAGGGTCACGCGGCAGTGACGCCCGGAACGTGTGCTGGCGG
>NW_011485853.1:0-364 GCF_000754665.1 Bison bison bison | reverse complement strand
CCCCGGGGCCCAGGGTCTAATCTGGATCCCTGCCGGGCACTGGGCTCTGGGAACTCGTGTGCAGCTGGCAGGTTGCCCAGGCCCACAGGGCGTGGAGCGTGGGTCACAGTGAACGGTCCCCAAGGCAGCACTGCTGCAGACCCTGAGATCTCCTACCTTCTCCTCCAGGTCGAGAAGGCCCTGACCTATGAGAAATTTGTCATGTGGACGAAGCCGGACATGCTGGCCGAGGAGGAGGCGGAGGTGTTCCTGCCCCGCTTCACGCTGGAGGAGAGTTACGACATGGAGTGCGTCCTCCGAGACCTGGGCATGACCGACGCCTTCAACGCGGCCCGTGCCGACTTCAGCGGGATGTCGTGCCAGC
>NW_011485852.1:19571-20137 GCF_000754665.1 Bison bison bison | reverse complement strand
CAGGACATTGGCCAAAAGAGAGTTGTGGGAAAATCAGCAAACACTATTCTCTTGGGGAATTGCTTGTTTGAACTCTTTGGATGCATTAGGTAAGATCAGAGAGTGGCAGGGCATCAGAATCAAATGGCAGGGTGTTGTTGAAAATACAGATTACCACCTCAAACCACCTCAGGACTTTATTTTTATGAGGCACCTCAGGTGACCCTGAAGCACAGCCAGGGCTGAGACACAGACTCAAACATGACTTAGATAAGCCTTTGATCCTGTCACCTGGTGGTCATATCCTTTTGCCTTCAGTCTGCAAATAAGCAAAAATTAGGCAGTGAAATCTGAATCTTTAGGCAGTGAAATCTTTAGGCAGTGAAATCTGAATCATACTCATCTGCCCCTTGGGGAGGAGAAGACCATAGGGAACAGGTGGTAGAAGTTGACTTTCCTCATTTTCTGTCTGTTATCACCCTCCCAACCCCTCCACATATAGCCATCACTCCCCTCTGTTCCATAAACAATACCTGCCCCTAGAGCTTAATCTCAGGGACAGAAAGATTCAGTCCCAGGTAAAGACT
>NW_011485852.1:18858-19437 GCF_000754665.1 Bison bison bison | reverse complement strand
GGAGTTCTTACATGCAGCTCACATCGCTATATGTGATAGCCCTGTGTAAGGGGGCCTGTGAGGCAAGCACAGCTTGGTAGTAACAAAGCTGTTCCATCTGGGGTGAGGAAGGGACAGCTTAACACAGCTAGAGATGTTGGGGCAGCAAGACTAAGGTGTAAGCAGAGAAAAGTAAAGGGGCTTGAGATAGTTACTGGAGGGGATGGGGCAAGGGATTCGGTGGGGAAAGAATTAGTCCATCAGTGGAGCTGTGAAAGATCAGAGAGGACTAGAGTCTGGCGGAATGATGTCCAGACAAGGTCTCACACATCCCTGGGCTCATCTCTCTAGGCAATTTCAGCACCTCACTCGCTCCTACTTCAACATGGTGTTGATTGACAAGCAGGGAATTGACCGGGAACGCTACATGGAACCTGTCACCCCCGAGGAAATCTTCACGTTCATTGATGACTATCTACTGAGCAATGAGGAGCTGATCCAACGCCGGGAACAAAGAGACATATGTGACTGAACTTGAGTCGGAGCATGGTTGAGGTCAAGGGAAAAGGTTCCCTGGTCAGCCAAAACTGGGGCCTAATC
>NW_011485852.1:14140-15310 GCF_000754665.1 Bison bison bison | reverse complement strand
TCATAAGATGAAGCACAGAGTGATTAGGCAAGTTGTCTAAAATCACACAGCTCAGGAGTGGAAGCAAAAGTGGTAAGGCAACATGCCTAGGATCACACATCTAAGAAGTGGAAGCACAGAGAGGCTAGGGAATTTGCCTAAGATCACACAGCTCAAAAGTTGAAGCACAGAGACTGCAGGCAGCTTGCCTAATACCACACAGCCTAAGTGGAATCATTGAGAGGTTAGGCAACTTGCCTTAGATCACACAGCTCAGAAGTGGAAGCATAGAAAGTTTAGGCAAATTGCCTAAGATCATACATGCCAGATAGGGAAGCTCAGAGATGTTAGGTAACTTGCCTAAGATCACACAGCCCAAAATTTGAATCACAGAGAGTTTAGGCATCTTTTGTAAGATCACAAAGCTCTGAAGTAGAAACACAGAGAGTTCAGGCAACTTGTCTAAGATAATACAGCTCAGAAGTGGAAGAACAGAGAGGATAGGCAACTTGCCTAATATCATGCAGCTTAGAAGTGGAAGCACAGAGAGTTCATGCAAGTTGCCTAAGATCATATAGCTCAACAGTGGAAGCTAGAGAGGTGAGAAACTTGACTAATATAACACAGCTTAAATGGAAGCACAGAGGTTAGGCAACTTGCCTAAGATCACACAGCTCAAGGGGAAGCATAGAGAGGTCAGGCAACTTGTCAAAAATTATGTAGCCAGAGAGGGAAGCACAGAGAGTTCCGGGAATTTGCCTAAGATCACACAGCCTAGAATTGGAAGCACAGAGAGGTCAGGCAACTTGCCTGAGATAACACAACTCAGAAGTGAAAACACAGAGAGGTTAGGCAACTTGCCTACAATCACACAGCTCAGATATGGAAGCACAGAGAGGTCAGGAAACTTCCCTATGAACACACAGCTCAGAAGTGGAAGCAAAGAGAAGATGGTCAACTTGCCTAATATCACAGAGCTTAACTGGAAACACAGAGATCTTAGGCTACTGGCCTAAGATTGGAGAGCTCAAGTGGAAGAAGTGAGAGGTCAGGAAACTTTCCTATGATCACACAGCTCAGAAGTAGAAGCACAGAGAGGTTATGCAGCTTGACTAAGATGAAACAACTCAGAAGTGGATGCAGACCATGATTAGGGAACTTGCCAAAATCACACAGCTCAAATGTGGAAGC
>NW_011485852.1:9923-10476 GCF_000754665.1 Bison bison bison | reverse complement strand
AGTAATGCTAAAAAATCTCTAAGTGAGGCTTCAACAGTATGTGAACAAAGAACTTCCAGATGTTCAAGCTGGATTTAGAAAAGGCAGAGAAACCAGAGATCAAATTGCCAAATGATCCATTAGATTATTGAACAAACAAGAAAGTTCCAGGAAAACATCTATTTCTGCTTTATTGACTGTGCCAAAGCCTTTGACTATGTGGATCACAACAAACTATGGAAAGTTCTTAAAGTGATGGGAATACCAGACCACCTGACCTGCCTCCTGAGAAATGTATGCAGGTCAAGATGCAACAGTTAGAATTGGACATGGAACAATGGACTGTTTGCAAATTGGTGAAGGAGTACGTCAAGGCTATATATGGTCATCCTGTTTATTTAACATATGCAGAGTACATCATGTGAAATGCTGGGCTAGATGAAGCACAAGCTGGAATCAAGACTGCCAGGAGAAATATCAGTAACCTCAGATATACAGATGACAGTACCCTTCTGGCAGAAAGTGAAGAGGAACTAAAAGGCCTCTTGATGAAAGTGCAAGAGGAGAGTGAAAA
>NW_011485852.1:9011-9823 GCF_000754665.1 Bison bison bison | reverse complement strand
AACTGTAGTGTTTGAGAAGACTCTTGAGAGTCCCTTGGACTCCAAGATCAAACCAGTCAATCCTAAAGGAATCAGTCCTGAATATTTATTGGAAGGTCTGATGGTGAAGCTGAAACTCCAATACTTTGGCCACCTGATGTGAAGAACTGACTCACTGGATAAAACACTGAAGATGGGAAAGTTTGAAGGTGGAAGGAGAAGGGGATGACAGAGGATGAGATGGTTGGATGGCATCATCAACTTGATAGACATGAGTTTGAGCAAGCTCCAGGAGTTGGTGATGGACAGGGATACCTGGCATGCTGCCATCCATGGGGTTGCAAAGAGTTGGACACAACTGAGTGACTGAACTGAACTGACTCATTGGAATCACAGAGTGTTTAGACAACTCGTCACACAGCTGAAGTGGAAGCAGAGAGAGGTTAGGCAACTTGCGTATGATCACACAATTCAGAAGTGGAAGCGCAGAGAGATCATGAAACTTGCCTAAGCTCACTCAGCTCGGATATGGAAGCACAGAGAGGTAAGACAACTTTTTTCATTTCAACAGCTCAACTGCAAGCACAGAGAGGTTAGGCAACTTGCCAAACATCACACAGCTCAAGTGGAAGCACAGAGAGGTCAGGCAACTTACCTAAAATCACACACCTCATGAGTGGAAGCACAGAGAGTTTAGGCAACTTGCCTATGATACACAGTTCAGAAGTGGAAGCACAGAGAGGACAGGAAACTTGCCTAAGTTGACACAGCTCAGAAATGGAATAACAGATAGGTTAGGCAACTTATCTAAGACAACACAGCTCAGAAGTGGA
>NW_011485852.1:4249-5821 GCF_000754665.1 Bison bison bison | reverse complement strand
TTGCTTAAGATCACACAGCTCAGAAGCGGAAGCACAGAGAGGTTACACAACTTACCTAAGATCACACAACTCAGAAATGGAAGCACAGAGAAGTTTGGCAACTTGCCTAAGATCACAAAGCTCAAATATGGAAGCACAGAGAGGCCATGCATCTTTTCTAAGATCACACAGTTTGTAAGTGGAAGCACAGGGAGGTCAGGCAACTTGTGTAAGATCATACATCTCAGATATGGAAGCTCAGAGAAGTTAGGCAACCTGCCTAAGATCACATATCTCAGATGTTGAAGCACAAAGGGGTCAGGTATCTTGCCAAAGATCACAGAGCTCAGAAATAAACTTTACTACACAAAAAGCTCCAAGTAGTTAAGCCTCATCTCTGATCCTGGATCGAAATCCTCTCCTCTGGAGGTCACGAATCCTGGCATAACACAGCTTGCAGCAGCAGCCTTTCATCTTGGGAGCTCATCTGGGATCTTCAAGACAAGGTAAAGGTGCTTGGAGCTCTAATTATTTGCTCTCCTGGTAAGAAAGTTTCTGCTGTACTTTACTAACTCTGTGGTGTGCCTGTGTGTGTGAAAGCAGCAGGAAAGAGACGTGCCCTGCTCCAAGCCAGTGATGATCCCTGCTCTACAGTTTCGTGGTGCCTCATAATGACTGAAGGCAGCCCCCAGAAGGGGAGCCTTGTCGGGGGTTTATACCGACCTGCCAATGCCAAGAGTCACTCAATGTCTATGCAAGGGGAACAGCCAGAAATGGATGAAGTGTATGGACTGAACATTCCTTTCTCAGTCACCTTTTCCTAGTCTCTTTGACCATTTTGTAACTGCCTGAGGAATTAGAACTACTAACCAAACCCTGTCGGATCACAAACTTTCAAGGGACTTGCAATCCATGCTGTTGGTTGTTTTATCAGACACTAGAGACAAGAGCATGTTCAGTAGCTAGGTGGAGCACTAGCTCCAAGAATGTCTCTCAGGCAAGCAGTTGCTCTCCTGGCTGCCTACCTCAGGGGCTAGCAACCTGAAAGTGAATCTTTATCATGGCTGTGCCTCCAATATATGTGGATAGGAGTACTGCTGGTGACCATGAGGTTTCTGAGGACACAGATTGAGAATCCCAGGATCTGGTCAGATTGGAAGTGCAATGGGCTTCTTCCTTTGGTAATGCTAGCTCTTAGTGGACCAGAGGAGGCTCTCCAGTGGCTTTGGAAGAATTGAACCTGATAGCTCGAGGACAAAAATTAATTTTTCCTCACTGGCCAGCCTTTCACCACCTCTTTTGCTATCACATATACTGGTGTGGTGACACTTGGAAGGGACATCTTGGGACACCAAGAAACAGGTTAACTCCAGCCAGGGAAGGATGCTTAAGTGGAAGACCTGTCTCCACCCCCATCTAGAGCAGGGAGGGACACCTCTGGTAGGAAAAAAGCACTGGTCATTGCTTTTTTTCTCTTACAGATGGGATCTAAAATTCCAGCCTCACTCCTTTGAACTGTATCCTGAAAAACTGGGATAGATTCAACCCCTACATCTTAAAGAAAACACACCTGATCTTCCTATGTGATACTGC
>NW_011485852.1:0-370 GCF_000754665.1 Bison bison bison | reverse complement strand
CTGAGAGAATTAAATCTATACTAAATCATCCCCTGCCTATGACTTTAAGACAATTGAGAGGATTTTTGGACATCACAGGCTACTGCTACATTTGGATTCCAAGTTATGGGCAACTTGCCTAGCCTTTATATAAACTTGTAACTCAAACTCAACAAGCCCAAACTGACACACTGGTTTGGTCTCCAGATATTCAAAAGGCTTTTAAGGCTCTTCAAACTGCTCTGCTGTAAGTTTCCACTTGAGCTTGCCCACAGGATCAGAGTTGAATCTATTTGTCACTGAAAGAAAAGGTATGGCCTTGCGAGTTATGACACAACCCCAAGAACTTCACCAACAACCTGCAGCTTATCTAAATAAAGAATCTAAGAGT
>NW_011485851.1:10279-11068 GCF_000754665.1 Bison bison bison | reverse complement strand
AGGTGCCCAATATGCTATTGGAGATGAGTGGAGAAAGAACTCCAGAAAGAATGAAGACATGGAGCCAATTCAAAAACAAAACCCAGTTGTGCATGTCACTGGTGACAGAAGCAAGGTCTGATGCATCAAAGAGCAATATTGCATAGGAACCTGGAATGTCCGGTCCATGAATGAAGGCAAATTGGAAGTTGTTAAACAGGAGATGGCAAGAGTGATCATCGACATTCTAGGAATCAGCAAATTAAAATGGACTGGAATGGGTGAATGTAACTCAAATGACCATGATATCTACTACTGTGGTCAGGAATCCCTTAGAAGAAATGTAGTAGCCATCATGGTCAACAAAAGAGTCCGAAATGCAGTACTTGGATGGAATCTCAAAAATGACATAATGATTTCTGTTTGTCCAAGGTAAACCATTCACAATCACAGTAACCCAAGCCTATGCACCAGCCAGAAACGCTGAAGAAGTTGAATGGTTCTATGAAGAACAATAAGAGCTTTTAGAACAACCAAAAAGATATCCTTTTCATTATAGGGGACTGGAATGCAAAAGTAGGAAGTCAAGAAACACCTGGGATAACAGGCAAATTCGGCCTTTAATACAGAATGAAGTAGGGAAAAGGCTAACGGAGTTTGGCCAAGAGAATTCACTGGTCATAGCAAACACCCTCTTTCAAGAACACAAGCAAAGACTCTACATATGAACATCACCAGATAGTCAACACCAAAATCAGATTGATTCTATTCTTTCCAGTCAGAGATGGAGAAGCTCTATACAGTCAGCAA
>NW_011485851.1:9107-10179 GCF_000754665.1 Bison bison bison | reverse complement strand
ATTAAAAGACGCTTACTCCTTGGAAGGAAAGTTATGACCAACCTGGATAGCATATTCAAAAGCAGAAACATTACTTTGCCAACAAAGGACCGTCTAGTCAAGACTATGGTTTTTCCAGTAGTCATATATGGATGTGAGAGTTGTGCTGTGAAGAAAGCTGAGCGCCAAAGAATTGACACATTTGAACTGTGGTGTTGGAGAAGACCCCTGAGAGTCCCATAGACTGCAGGGAGTCCAACCAGTCCATTCTAAAGGAGATCAGACCTTGGTGTTCTTTGGAAGGAATGATGCTAAAGCTGAAACTCCAGTACTTTGGCCATATCATTCGAAGAGTTGACTCTGGAAACTACTGATGCTGGGAGGGATTGGGGGCACAAAGAAAAGGGGACCTCAGAGGGTGAGATGGCTGGATGGCATCACCGACTCAATGGATGTGAGTTTGAGTGAACTCCAGGTGTTTTTGATGGACAGGGAGGCCTAGTGTGCTGCAATCCATGGGGTCGCAGAGTCGGACATGACTGAGAGACTGAACTGAACTGAATGCATGGAAAATTAAACAGCACATTCTGAAGGGCTCGATGAGGCAAAGAATAACTCACAGGGGAAATGGGAACATATTCTGAAGTGATTTAAAATGAAAACCCCATGTAGAAAATCATCAGATACAGCAGAAGAAGAATCCATATATATTTAAGGTTGCATAAAAAGAAAGCTCTCCAATTCTGGGGGGAAGGTAATGCCTTCTTCAAAAGCTGAAAAAATATCTAATTTCACAGAAAGAAGAAAGAGGAAATGAACAAATATTAGTATGGGTTTAAATTAATAGAGAAAGAATACAGAAAATTAAACATGAAACAAAAATAGTAAAAAGAATATTAGGTAAACTAAACAATGAAAAGAACAGATGTAGTTACTGAAATGAGAGTGAATAAGATGCCATTGCTACTAAACATACAAAACAAGGAGGAATTTGGGTATTTACGACAGGTATATCTGTCAACAAAAGTCTCAAACTATGTGAAGCAGTCAAATTGCTAGAATAACAGAGTGACTAAAACAATTTTATTAAATA
>NW_011485851.1:4309-5828 GCF_000754665.1 Bison bison bison | reverse complement strand
AGTTTTCTCCAGCATCACTGCTTGAAGGCATCAGTTCTTGAGCTCTCAGACTTCTTTAGACCCCAATTCTCACATCTTTACATGACTAATGGACAAACGATAGGGGTTTGTGAGTGAGGAGACCTTTGTTAATAAGCTCATGTTTCTTCTTTTTAATACAAGGTCAAGGTTTTTTCGTAGTTTTTCCTCCAAGAAGCAAGTGTCTCTTCATTTCATTCGGGCAGTCACCATTCACAGTGATTTTGGAGCCCAAGAAAACTTATTCCATGTTTTCCCCTTCTATTTGCCAAGTAGTGATGGGACCAGACACCTCGTGTTGTTCATTTGACTATTGAGTTCTCAGCGAGGTTTCTACACTCCTCATTCATCCTAATCAAGACCCACTTTGGCTCCTCTTCACTTTCTCTTTTTACAGTGTTTCCATCTGTCTATCTAAGGTTGTTGAAGTTTATCTCAGAAACATTGATTCCAGTTTATTATCCATCCAGCCTGGAATTTTGAATAGTATAGTCCGCATATATTTCACATAAAAGACTGATAATATGCAGTGTTGTCACTTGCCTTTCCCAGGTTTATACTGATCAATTGTTCCATGTCTTGTTCCAACTCTTACATCTTGAACGGCATACACATTTCTCAGGTGACAGGTTAGAAGGTCCATGATTCCTGTCTCTTTCAAACTGTTCACAGTTTACTGTGATATACACAGTCAATGTCTTTAGTGGAGTCACTGAAGCAGAAGTAAATGATTTTCTGAAATTCCTGGTTCCCTCTAGGATCCAATGAATATTTCCAAATTGTTCTCTGGTTCATGTATTGTTTCCAAGTCGAGCTTTCCCCTTGAAAGTTCTTAGTTTATGTACTGCTGTGGAATTTTGAGTTTTACCCAGCTAACATGTGAAAGGAGCAACAGTGTATGCTTGTTTGTACATTCTTTGGCCTTACCCACCTTTGATGTTAATGAAAACTGGCCTTTTCCAAACTCATGTCCACTGACGAGTTTTCCAAGTCTGATGACATATGAACTCAGTGTCCCAGTTTAACCGCATCATTAAGAGTTTAGCAGTTTCATGTTAATGACTGCTTAAATTTTTTGTTTAAACCATTTGATTTCTCCTTCATATCTGAATAAGATCCGTGTTAGTGTTAGTTTTGGCTTGTTCATAATTTTGAGAATGTTCTACCATGCTCTACTGGCCTGAAGAGTTTCTATTGAAAGTTCAGCTGCTATCTTTATGGGGATCCCACAGTATATTTATGTCTTTACTCTTGCTGCTCTTAATGTTTGTTTTTTGTGTTTACATTTTCAGTGTTTGGTTAAAATATTGTTGTGGGATGTTTCACTTTGGGTTCATCTTGTTTGTAACATTCTGCTGTGTTGGGACTCAAGGAGCTATTTACTTGCCCATTTAATGGAGGTTTTCAACTTTTATCTCTTGAAGAATTTTCTAAAGCACCCCACCACTTTTTTTTTCTTTTTTCCTTTCCTTTCTTTCTTTCTTTCTTTTTTTTTTTTTTT
>NW_011485851.1:0-776 GCF_000754665.1 Bison bison bison | reverse complement strand
ATAGGCAAAACACTCTCCAACATACATCACAGAAGGATCCTCTATGACCCACATTCCAGAATATTGGAAATAAAAGCAAAAATAAACAAATGGGACCTAATTAAACTTAAAAGCTTCATTTGGTTTAGATCACAGTGGTTTGGGTCCCCTTTCTGCAGGCCTCAGCATTTTGGATCCAATTTGTGGTGGAATCTGATCTTTGTGGGTGGGATTGAACCTGTAAGTTTTCAAGGTTTAATGTTTGGGATATTGTGTGCCTGTGATCTGTCAGGTGGAGCTGGATCACTTCTCTATGAAGTGCAATGAATTGTCCTGTGATGTGCATTGTGGTGTCTGTGGGTTTGGTACAGCTTCAAGTAGCACCTTTTATAACATTCATTTTTGTGTTGCTGCTTTTCTGGAGAATAGGTGTGCATTGTCTTGTGCTGAAATTGGTAGTTTCAGCTTGGGGCTTGATTTCCATGTAGGCATCGAATCTTTTGACTTTGCTTCTTTTATAAAGTTCATTGGTGTCAGGAGTTCAACAATGATCTAAAGATCTGGATTAACTTCATGGCCTCTGGGTTTTGGTGCTGAGTTACAGTCACATAAAGAATTCTGCATCCTTAGAACAGAAGAGAAAACCCAAGGTTGATGGTGAAGCAATTTTCCATAATCAAAAACAGTTAAAGGGATTCACAGAGTTATATGGATCAGAGCAAACTGAAGAGGGAGATAAAGGTTTCTAGGAGGAGTAAAGGGAGAGTAAAAAGGCGAGAGTGCAATCAACTCAGGAA
>NW_011485850.1:48981-49780 GCF_000754665.1 Bison bison bison | reverse complement strand
CACTGTTTGCACTGTTTCCCCATCTATTTGCCATGAAGTGATGGGACTGGATGCCATGATCTTTGTTTTTTCAATGGTGAGTTTTAAGCCAGCTTTTTCACTTCTCCTCTTTCACTCTCATCAAGAGACGCTTTAGTTCTTCTTCACTTTCTGGCATAAGGGTGCTATCATCTGTGTATCTGAGGTTACTGACATTTCTCCTGGCAATCTTGATTTCAGCTTGAGCTTCATTGAGCCCAACATTTCTCATCATGTACTCTGCTTTTAAGTTAAATGAGTAGGGTGATGATATAAAGCTTTGACATACTCCTTTCCCAATTTGGAACCAGCCTGTTGTTTCATGTCTAGTTCTCACTGTTGCTTCTTGACTTGCATACAGATTTCTCAGGAGGCAGGTAAGGTGATCTTGTATTCCCATTTCTTGAAGAATATTTCAGTTATTTGTAATCTACACAGTGAGAGGCTTTGGTGTAATCAGTAAAGCAGAAATAGGCCTTTTTTTTTTCTGGAATTCTCTTGCTTTTTCTATGACCCAATGGATGTTGGCACTTTGACCTCTGTTTCCTCTGCCTTTTCTAAAACCATTTTGAAGATGTGGAAGTTGTCATTTCATGTACTGTTGAAGCCTGGCTTGGAGAATTTTTAGCATTATTATGATAGTGTGTGAGATGTGCATGCAATTGTGTAGTAGTTTGAACATTCTTTTGCATTGCCCTTCTTTGGGACTGCAATGAAAACTGACCTTTTCCAGTCCTGTGGCCACTGCTGAGTTTTCCAAATTTGCTGGCATATTGAGTGC
>NW_011485850.1:47417-47673 GCF_000754665.1 Bison bison bison | reverse complement strand
TTGCTCAGTCGTGTCCAACTCTTAGCGACCTCATGGACTGCAGCCTACCAGGCTTCTCCGTCCATGGGATGTTCCAGGCAATAGTACTGAAGTAGGTTGCCATTGCTTTCTCCTTCAGATACTTATATTTTTCCTTTTCTCCTTTGCTTTTTGCTTCTCTTCTTTTCACAGCTAATTGTAAGGCCTCCTCAGACAACCATTTTGCTTTTTTGCATTTCTTTTCCATGGGGATGGTCTTGATCCTTGTCTCCTGTAC
>NW_011485850.1:38404-46391 GCF_000754665.1 Bison bison bison | reverse complement strand
ATCAAAAAAGCAAGAGAGTTCCAGAAAAACGTCTATTTCTGCTTTATTGACTATGCCAAAGCCTTTGACTGTGTGAATGACAATAAATTGTGGAAAATTCTTAAAGAGATGGAAATACCAGATCACCTGACCTGCCTCTTGAGAAACCCTTATATGCAGGTCAGGAAGCAACAGTTACAACTGGACATGGGACAGCAGACTGGTTCCAAATAGGAAAAGGAGTACGTCAAGGCTGTATATTGTCACTCTGCTTATTTAACTTCTATGCAAAGTACATCATAAGAAACTCTGGGCTGGAAGAAGCACAAGCTGGAATCAAGATTTCTGGAAGAAATATCAATAACCTCAGATATGCAGATGACACCACCCTTATAGCAGAATGTTAAGAGAAACTAAAAAGCCTCTTGATGAAATTTAAAGAAGAGAGTAAAAATTTGGCTTAAAGTCCAACATTCAGAAAACTAAGATCATGGCATCTGGTCCCATCACTTCATGGGAAATAAATGGGAAAACAGTGGAAACAGTGTCAGACTTTATTTTTCTGGCTTCCAAAATCACTGCAGATGGTGACTGCAGCCATGAAATTAATACGCTTACTCCTTGGAAGAAAAGTTATGATCAACCTAGATACCATATTAAAAAGCAGAGACATTATTTTGCCAACAGAAGTCCGTCTAGTCAAGGCTATGTTTTTTTTGGTGGTCATGTATGGATGTGAGAGTTGGACTGTGAAGAAAGCTGAGCGCTTTTGAACTGTGGTGTTGAAGAAGACTCTTGAGAGTCCCTTGGACTTCAAGTAGATCCAGCCAGTCCATCCTAAAGGAGATCAGCCCTGGAACACCTTCCAATGGTGTTCATTGGAAGGACTGATAGAGAAAGGGAGGATAGAGGATGAGACAGTTGTTTGGCATCATTGACTGGATGGACATATGTTTGACTAAGCTCCAAGAGTTGGTGATGGACAGGGAAACCTGGCTTTCTACAGTCCATGGGGTTGCAAAGAGTCAACCACAACAGAGCTACTGAAATATCTGAACTGAACTGAATCTTTAAATCACTTCCCACTCTTTTCCTTTTTACTGGAACAAAATTTTGACTCAGCTAATTGCATCAATTATGTCAATGATACCTAAGTTTATATTTCAGCCTCATGTAAAATTTCATGTGTCCATGCAAACGAAACAAGTGACAAAGTATTGGTCTCCAAAATATACACACAGCTTCCCTTGTGGCTCAGCTGGTAAAGAATCTGCCTGCAGTGTTGGAGACCTGGGTTCGATCCCTGGGTTGGGAAGATCCCTGGGAGAAAGGAAAGGCCACCCACTCCACAGTTCTGTCCTGGAGAATTCAATGGCCTGTCGTAGTGGTCTTCCACTAAAGAAGAAACTTTATTGGGCATCCCTGGTGGCTCAGCCAGTAGAGCGTCTGCCTGCAATACAGGGCACCTGGGTTCAATCTCTGGGTACCGAAGATCCTGTGGAGAAGGAAATGGCAATTCAATCCAGTATTTTTGCCTGGAAAATTCGATGGATGGAGGAGCCTGGTATGCTACAGTCCATGGGATCACAAAGAGTCAGACTGACTCGTTCACTGGTTCACTGAGCAACTGGTTCACTTGCAGCTCAATTCCAGGAAAAAAATTAACTACCCAGTCAAAAAATGGGCCAAAGAACTAAATAAAGATTTCTACAAAGAAGACATACAGATGCCTAACAAATACATAAAAAGATGCTCAACATCATTCATTACCAGAGAAATGCAAATCAAAGCCACAGTGACCTTCTATCTCACACCAGACAGAAATGCTGCCATCAAAAAGTCTATGAGCAATAAATGCTGGAGAGGGTGTGAAGAAAAGGGGACCCTCTTACAGTGTTGATGGGGATACAAACTATTACAGCCACTATGGAGAACAATGTGAAGATTCCTTAAAATCTGGAAGTAGAACTTCCATACAACCTCAATGTGCATACACATTGAGGAAACTAGAATTGAAAGAGATTCATGTACCCCAATATTCCTTGCAGCCCTGCTTACAATAGCTAGGACATGGAAACAACCTAGATGCCCATTGGCAGTTGAATGGATAAGGAAGTTTTGGTACATATACACAATGGAATATTACTCAGCTATAAAAAAGATGCATTAGAGTTAGTTCTAATGAGGTGGATGAAACTGGAGCCTATTATACAGAATGAAGTAAGTCAGAAAAAGAAGCACCAATACAGTGTATTAATACATATATATGGAATTTAGAAAAATGGTAATGATGACCCTTTATACATGACAGCAAAAGATATACAGATGTAGAGAACAGACTTTTGAACTATGTAGGAGAAGGCAAGAGTGGGACGATACGAGAGAATAGAAATGAAACATGTATATTATCAAATGTAAAATAGATGACCAGTGCAAGTTTGATGAATGAAGCAGGGCACTCAAAGCTTGTGCAATGGGACAACTCAGAGGGATGGGGTGGGGAGGTAATTGGGAGGAGGGTTCAGGATGGGGTGACACATGTATACCTGTGGCTGATTCATGTCAATGTATGGCAAAAACCACCATAATATTTTAAAGTAATTTGCCTCCAGTTAAAATAAATAAATAATTTTTTGAAAAGTTCATGTGTCCTAATTAGAATCACTTTACTCCTTAAACATTTTTAATTCTTTCCCTTTGAAAAATAGGGGTTTACATAGCAGTTTAAAATAATTTATCTGCTACATTGTGCTTCCCATCAATTCTTCTGTGATAGACACAGAAATGCACCACTATGAATCCCCATTTAAGGAAGAACTTTCTGTTTAACTGCATGGAGAAAAATCAGCAACCCATATGAGAGAGTAAGGAGGTTGAATGGTGGAAATTAGAAATTAGTGATGGTTCTCCCTTAACTTCAAGGGGACTTTTCCCATTTAATTGTGCATCAATAAATAGTAAGATTGTCATAATTGAAAAGAAGAGAGAAATACTAAGAGATTTTGATTTTCAAAATTCAATACAATAATTTTTAGAATAAGGTGAGACCTTGGGGGTCTTTTATCAGAACAAATCCAAGCTTAAACCATAGATATAGAAGAATATCAACTAGAAAATTTTTCCTTTCAATATTTTTGTCCCCAAAGACCAAATTAAACCTATGTTCAGAAAGGTACATCATGAAAAGAGTAGTAATAGCTATGTCACAAATCTTTTCTAAGTTCTAACCACTCTGTCTCATAGTTAGAAGGAAGCAGACTTTTCTCATGCCTCAGGAAGAGACCCAAACATCCTAGGAGTAGTTACAGCCCTAAAGAGTCTTTAAGTATACACAGCAGTGTTGTACCTTGTGAACTAGAGGCCAGATGCTGTTGAGCCTGACTCAGAGAACATCATCTTGGGGAATTTCTGGCCATCTCTGTAGGTACTAGTGGAGATAGAAACAGATTGTCAACACCAAATGCCCACCCTAGAAAACTGAAGATTAGACACCATTTTATGGAGGCCTTCTTGGAACTGAGAAAATATATCAAGGAAAGAGGAAGAAAAGAAAATAAAATCTTAAATTTGTTGAGTTTAAATTAAAATTGATGGATAAGCCATCGCATTGAACTATATGCAAGGTAATGATAAAATGTGTTCTTGCTATAGAAAATAAGGGCTCAATTTAGAAATAACGTTTGGCTTTTCTGTATTTAGAAATATACATGAATTTTTTACACTTGGATTTGAAGTGTATGAAAATTATAACCACTGCATTTGATTTCTCTACTGTTTTGTTTGTTTGTTTGTTTTTTGTCTTGTCCTTTTTTTAATTTTTTGTTTTTTAACTTTACAATATTGTATTGGTTTTGCCATGTATCAACATGAATCCACCACAGGTATACACGTGTTCCCCATCCTGAGCCCTCCTCCCTCCTCCCTCCCTGTATCATCCCTTTGTGTCGTCCCAGTGCACCAGCCCCAAGCATCCAGTATCATGCACTGAACCTGGACTGGCGACTTGTTTCATATATGATATTATACATGTTTCAATGCCATTCTCCCAAATCATCCCACCCTCTCCCTCTCCCACAGAGTCCAAAAGACTGTTCTATATACATCATAAATCTGTTAGAGTGAAAGGGAGAAAGATTTGCACTGAACTGTAGAGAAAAGCCCTTTATGGATCACTGTCTAGTAGTGATGAAGGGGCTTGGATAACACTATGAAGCAATGAGCCATGCTGTACAAGGCCTCTCAAGATGGATGGGTCATAGTGGAGAGTTCTGACAAATGTGATCCACAGGAGGAGGGAATGGCAAAATGCTCCAGTATACTTGCCATGAAAACCCCATGAACTGTATAAAAAGGCAAAAAGATATGACACCAAAAGATAAGCCCCCTAGATTGGAAGGTGTCCAATACACTACTGGGTAAGAGCCAAGGAAAAGTACAAATAGCTCCAGAAATGATGAAGCAGCTAGCCAAAGTGGAAATGATGTTCAGTTGTGGGTGTGTTTGGTGATGAAAGCAAAATCTGATGCTGTAAAGAAGAGAAACTGAAGTATTAGGTCCATGAATCAAGGTAAATTGAGCATGGTCAAATAGGAGATGGCAAGAGTAAACATTGACATGTTAGAAATCAGTGAACTAAAATGGACCAGAATGGGTGGATTTAATTCAGAGGACCATTATCTCTACTACTGTGGGTGAGAATCCCTTAGAATAAATGGAGTGTCCTTCATAATCAACAAAAGTGTCTGAAATGCAGTACTTGGAGGCAACCTCAAAAATGACAGAATGATTTTGGTTTCATTCTAAGGTGAACCATTCAACATCACAGTAATCCAAGTCTATGCCCTAACCACTGATGCCAAAGAAGCTGAAATTGACTGGTTCTATGAAGACCTACAAGACCTTCTAGAACTAGCATCAAAAACAGATGTTCCATTCATCATAGGAGATTGGAATACAAAAGTAGAAAGTCAAGAGAAACCTGGAGCAACAGGCATATTTGGCCTCAGAGTACAAAATGAAGCAAGGGAAAGGCTAACAGAATTCTGCCAAAAGGACACAATCATCATAGTAAACACCCTCTTCCAATAACACAAGAGATGAATTTACACATGGACATCACCAAGTGGTCAATACCAAAATCAGATTTTCTTTTTAGCCAAAGATAGCTTCTGAAGCTACAGTTAGAAAAAACAAGATCTGAAGTTGACTGTGGCTCAGATCCCATCTCCTTATAGAAAACTTCAGGTTTAAACTAAAGAAAGCAGGGGAAACCACTAGGCCAATCAGGTATGACCTAAATCAAATCCCCTATAAATATACAGTGGAAGTGATGAATAGATTCAAGGGATTAGATGTAGTAAACAAAGTGCATGAAGAACTGTGGAGAGAGGTTCATAATATTGTACAGGAGGCAGTGACCAAAAGCATCCCAAAGAAAAACAAATGAAAGAAGGCAAAGTAGTTGTCTGAGGAGGCTTTATGGATAGATGAAGAAAGAAGAGAAGTGAAAAGCAAAGAAAAAAGGGAAGATATACCCAACTGAATGCAGAGTTCTGGAGAATAGCATAGAGAGACAAGAAGGCCTCCTTCAATGAAGAATGTGAAGAAACAGAGGAAAACAATAGAAAAGAAAGACTAGAAATCTCTTCAAAAAAATTGCAAATATCAAAGGAATATTTCCTCCAAAAATGGTCACAATAAAGGATAGAAATGGTAAAGAACTAACAGAAGCAGGAGAGATCAAGAAGAGATGGTAAGAATACACAGAGGGACTTTACAAAAAATATCTTAATAACCCAGATAGCCACAATGGTATGGTCATTCACCCAGGTAGGTATTCTGGAGTGTGAAGTCAAGTGGTACTTAGGAAGCCCTACTAGCAATAAAGTTAGTGGAAGTGATGGAATTTCAGCAGAACTATTTAAAATCATAAAAGATGATGCTATTAAAGTGCTGTAACTCAGTATGTCAGCAAATCTGAAAAAGTCAGCAGTGGCCACAGGACTGGAAAATGTCAATCTTCATCCCAATTCCCAAGAAGAACAGTACTAAATAATGTTCAAACTACTGGACAGTTGCACTCATCTCCCATGCTAGGGAGATAATACTCAAAATCCTTCAAGCTAGGCTTCAGCAGTAGTGAAATGAGAAATTCCAGATGTTCAAACTGGGTTTATAAAAGGTAGAGGAACCAGAGATCAAATTGCCAACATTGGCTGTATCATAGAGAAAGCAAGGGAATTTCAGAAAAGTATTGACTCTGATAAAGCCCTTGACTGTGTGGATCATAACAAACTGTGGAAAACTCTTTAAGAGATGGGAATACAAGACAATCTTTCCTGTCTCCTGAAAAAGCTGTATGCAGGTCAAGAAGCAACAGTTAGAAATTTGTTTGAAAGAACTGACTGGCTCAAAATTAAGAACGGAGTAGGGCAAGGCTGTTTATAGTCACCCTGTTCATTTAACTTATAGTCAGAGTATATCATGTAAAATGCCAGTCTGGATGGGTTACAAGCTGGAATCAAGATTTCTGGGAGGAATATCAACAACCTCAGATACGTAGATTGTCAGGAAGATCTCCTGGAGAAGGAAATGGTAACCCCCTCCAGTATTCTTGCCTGGAAAATCCCATGGATGGAGGAGCCTGGTAGGCTACAGTCCATGGGGTCGCAAAAGTCAGACACAACTGAGCGACTTCACTTTCACTTTCTTTTTCTTTAATGGCAGAAAGAGAAGAAGAACTTAAGAGTCACTTGATATGGGTGAAAGAGGAATGTGAGAAAGCCAGCTTAAAACTCATTATTAAAATAAAAATGTCTAAGATCATGGCATCTGGTACCATCACTTCATGGCAAATAAAAGGGGAAAAGGTGGAAGTGATGACAGAGAGTTTTCCTCTTCTTGGGCTCTAAAATCACTGTGGATGGTGACTGCAGCCATGAATTAGAAGATGATAGCTTCTTGGCAGGAAAGCTATGACAAACCTAGATTGCGTATTGAAAAGCAAAGGCATCACTTTGCCAACAAAGGTCTGTATGGTCAAGGCTATGGTCTTTCCAGCAGTAGTGTATGGATGTGAGTGTTAAACCAAAAAGAAGGCAGAGTGTTGAAGAATAGGTGCTTTCAAATGGTGGTGCTTGAGAAGACTCTTGAGAGTCCCTTGACTCTCAAGAACCAATCAATCTTAAAGGAAATCAACTCTGAATACTCATTGGAAGGACTGATGCTTAAGTTGAAACTCCAAAATTTTTGCTACCTGATGTGAACAGCCAACTCCTTGGAAAAGAACCTGATGCTACAAAAGATTGAAAGCAGAAGGAGAAGAGGGCAAAAGAGGGTAAGATGGCTGGATGGAATCTCCAATTCAGTGGAAATTAACTTGAGCAAACTCAGGGAGATGGCGAGGGACAGGGAGGCCTGACACACTGCAGTCCATGGGGTCACAAAGAGCTGGACATGACTTGGCGACTGAACAACATGGGAAGAAGTTATAAAAGCCAACAAGAGGAAGTGATGAAATAAACATGAGGAAAAAAAAAAGAAAAAAAGCATTTTCTCCTCTCAGAGATACTTGCTTTAAAGGGAAGATACAGGTGAATTTTTAGTTTAGACTTTGTCAGAAGGCTGTTTCCGCAGATGAATTTTCTGCTGTGCTAGTACTGCAAGACAACTTGCATTTGTTACTACTACCTAACCCTTGGGTTCTTTGGTGATCTTTTAAGCTATTGTATGTTTTCTGTTCTGGGGTATTTCATTATATGTAAGTCTAGTCAAAGCTATGGTTTTTCCAGTGGTCATGTATGGATGTGAGAGTTGGACTGTGAAGAAAGCTGAGCACCGAGGAGTTGATGCTTTTGAACTGTGGTGTTGGAGAAGACTCTTGAGAGCCCCTTGGACTGCAAGGAGATCCAACCAGTCCATCCTAAAGGAGATCAGTCCTGGGTGTTCATTGGAAGGACTGATGCTGAAGCTGAAACTCCAATACTTAGGCCACCTCATGTGAAGAGTT
>NW_011485850.1:34586-38065 GCF_000754665.1 Bison bison bison | reverse complement strand
CTAATTTGTGAAACCTATTCTTGAGAGAATCAGGAAATTGGCCAATAAACCTGTCTAAATACAGTTTTTTTTTTTTTTTTTTTACCAAACCATTTCTTATCATCTTATTCCATAATAGTCAGGGTTCCACAATGTCAATTCAAAATTGCTTCTGAGATATAGTTTGGTAAAAATCAACAGTTTAGTCAATAATATTTCAAGTCACTGAATAACACATAAAGTAAATAACAAAGTAAATTATTTTCTTCTGAATGATCTGAAGCTGAATGTTTAGAAGGAGAGAAGAAGCACTAATGCACTGCAATATTTAAACAAATCAATGTCCACTCTACTTTCAAAGTCACCAAACAAACAATTGATACCCAGTAGGCCTAGCACTTAAGGGAGCTCCAGGCAGCTACTAAGCCAGCCATTTATTTCCATTCCGTGATACCTTTGGAACATCATTAGCAACAGGGAAGCAATAAGACAAGTGAGTCAGATTCACATCTGTCTAAGTAACTGTGAGAGCTAATTTGTTTAGAATACCAGAGAGCTGCTTAGAATTTCACTGCTGCTGATGGCATTACACTGACCAGATTGTAAACATTTTTGCCAAAGGGGTTGCTTCAGCTTTGTCTGTCTCCATGAGAAAAAAATTTATTTTTTCCCTAAAAAGAGCTAGCAGGGACTGACTTTTCACTCCAAATTCAGCCCATGATTTTCAAGTCATTTATCCTTCTTCTTGTGAAAAATGTCATGCCACTAAAATAAACCTTGCAAGACAGACCACAAAGTGATATACAAATAGCATTTCCCCCAAAAAAACCTTACACTTACAAATAGAATCTTAATGCCTTCTTATACAGACACTTAAATTCACTTTATTTTTTTTTCTTTCTGCTTCCCAAAAGACAAATGTTTGGGGTAAATAATTAACCAAGGTCTCTATATTCTCATTTGCTTTTCAAGTGTGTTGTCAAGCTTGGTAAATATTTTAGTAGCTGTCAGAGTAAATTTATCACCAAAGATGTCTACATTCTTATGTAACCCAGAAGGGAAAATCCTATTGATGTGATATATTTCAGTTTTTGAAGACCAAATGTCTAGCATGATTAAGATGCAAAAATAGAGTTAACAATAAGAAATCTCCAACTGCCATCTATTATGCAGCAATGAATAAAAGCAGATTGTTCTAAATTGCATCACTTGCAACTTTCCTTCAATCACATAACCAAGAACTATAGATGGAGAGAAAATTACAGATACACATTTTTGAATATTAAGTGCACAACGGATTTATTTTAGAAAAAAGATGAGACAATAGTTTGCTGCTTCAGTGAATAATTTAAATATATATATACAGTGACTTTCCTGGCAGTCCAGCAGTTAAGACTCTGTGCTTCCATTGCAGGAGTCACAAGTTTGATCCCTGGTAGAGGAACTAAGATCTCACATGCAGCACAGCATGGCCTAACATAAATAGATAAATAAAAATAAAATAAAAAACAAAGCCATAAAAATAAAAGTTAAAAAATGAATTAAAAAATTATATAAAAACAAAAAGTCAATGCACGGTACTGGATGCTTGGGGCTGGTGCACTGGGACGACCCAGAGGGAGGGTAGGGGAGGGAGGAGGGTGGAGGGTTCAGGATGGGGAACACAGGTATACCTGTGGCGGATTCATTTTGACATATGGCAAAACCAATACAATATTATAAAGTTTAAAAATAAAATTAAATTAAAAATAAAATAAAATATACAACATGAAAAAAAAATGAAGTTCAGATAAAATAGAGAACAGACAAAATTGTCATTATTTGCCAAAATATCACCGATATCTGCTCCCTTAAGAGTCTGGGGAGGTCTACACTGGCATTACTGAGGGTGATAAAGAATACACTGAATATGGGCACAATAAAATGCCTCATGAACTAATGACTTAAGACTAACATAATTTTATGTATATACAATTAAAACATAATATCAAATATATATAATCATAGATTTATAATTAGCTGATAGATTTCTATGTGTTACTGCTACAAATATATAACACAAATAATATAGAAATTACTTGTGAAAATATCTAGTCTAGATGTGCTATCTGCATGATATTTTTATTCATAGAACATATAAATAATGTTAGGGAAAAACTTTAAAGAGAATGTACTTTTAAAGGACTAAAAGTGTAACAAATAGTAATCTTTGTGAAGTTTCTGTTGATCAATATAAATATAGTAGTTTAGATGAATAGCCAGCAAACAATGATCTATGGGAAAAAAATCCAGCTTTCCACCTGTTATAGTAAAGTTTTGTCAAAACCCAATTATGACCATTCTTTTATATTTTGTCTATGGATGCTTTGAACACTAGGTATTTCAATGATTTAATTCAGAAATAATTTAATACATAAGATCAGAAAATAGAAAAAGTGAAAGGAAACATTAATATAAATAATAACTGCAGTATCCAACTATATTCTTCCCCACTGTCTGCTTCCACCATGCTGGAGAAGATAAAAGGGAAGAGTTTTGGGATTATCAGAACCTAGAAGTTTGCCGACAAGACAACACAATCAGACTAGCTTTGTGGAACTGGGACTTAAGATTCTGCAGCAATATCCAGTTGGTATGGGAACAGCCACCAGGGCTTCCCTGATGACTTAGTGGTAAAGAATCCTCCTGTCAATGCAGAAGAATTGGGTTTGATCCCTGGGTCAAGAAAATCCCCTGGAAAAGGAAATAGCAACCCACTCCAGTATTCTTGCCTGAGAAATCACTTGGAAAGAGGAATATGGAGGGCTACAGTGCATGAGGTTGCACAAGAATTGGAATTGACTTGGCAACTAAACAATAGGAAAACTGAAGCAGCATAATGAGGCTTGTACTACGCATGCTAATAAGCAAAATTTAAAACTAGAAATTTGGAACAAACATCTAAAGATTCTTTATCAAACAAGTAGCATTCACCAAATACAAGCTGTTTGTTATTATTTAACAATTCCAAAGTCATGAATAAAGAGTAGAAGATTTCTTTCTAACAAAGTCTAATGTTTGAGTTAGATTTAGAGATTCATATTTAGTTCAGTTCAGTTTAGTCGCTCAGTCGTGTCCGGCTCTTTGTGACCCCATGAATAGCAACACACCAGGCCTCCCTGTCCATCACCAACTCCTGGAGTGCACTCAGACTCATGTCCATCGAGTCAGTGATGCCATCCAGCCATCTCATCCTGTGTCATCCCTTTCTCCTCCTGCCCCCAATCCCTCCCAGCATCAGAGTCTTTTCCAACTCTTCACATGAGGTGGCCAAAGTACTGGAGTTTCAGCTTTAGCATCATTCCTTCCAAAGAAATCCCAGGGCTGATCTCCTTCAGAATGGACTGTTTGGATCTCCTTGCAGTCCAAGGGACTCTGAAGAGTCTTCTCCAACACCACAGTTCAAAAGTATCAATTCTTCAGTGCTCAGCTTTCTTCACAGTCCAACTCTCACATCCATA
>NW_011485850.1:24561-34486 GCF_000754665.1 Bison bison bison | reverse complement strand
ACATGACCACTGGAAAAACCATAGCCTTGACTAGACGGACCTTTGTTGGCAAAGTAATGTCTCTGCTTTTGAACATGCTATCTAGGTTGGTCATAACTTTTCTTCCAAGGAGTAAGCATCTTTTAATTTCCTGGCTGCAATCACCATCTGCAGTGATTTTGGAGCCCCCCAAAATAAAGTCTGACACTGTTTCCACTGTTTCCCCATCTATTTCCCATGAAGTGATGGGACCAGATGCCATGATCTTCGTTTTCTGAATGTTGAGTTTTAAACCAAATTTTCACTCTCCTATTTCACCTTCATCAAGAGGCTTTTTAGTTCCTCTTCACTTTCTGCCGTAAGGGTGGTGTCATCTGCATATCTGAGGTTATTGATATTTCTCCCAGAAATCTTGATTCCAGCTTGTGCTTCCTCCAGCCCAGCATTTCTCATGATGACCATGCATATAAGTTAAATAAGCAGGGTGGCAATATACAGCCTTGACATACTCCTTTTCCTATTTGGAACCAGTCTGTTGTTCCATGTTCAGTTCTAACTGTTGTTTCCTGACCTTCATACAAGTTTCTCAAGAGGCAGGTCAGGTGGTCTTGTTATTAACTGTAACTAATGATTAAAAGATAATAATTTAAGAGGGAATTCTGGAAGAAGTTTCATTGAAAAAATGTTATAGAAAATAGACTGGGAAGTGGAAGCTGGAAGAGTGAAGATAGATTAACAATGAGAAGCAGTGTTTGGGGGGGGAAAAAAAAAAAAGAACTGTAATGTTTCTACTTCCTCCAAAGAAGTTGTAGAAACTTTAAAACTATGTTTCAGACTGAGGCAGGCTTGGAAACTGGTCGAATAACACTTTTTTGTGAAAGGTTTCCTTCTTTCTGCCTAGAAGAGAAAAAAAAATGAGTAAGAGAAAGTCACCAATTTTATTTAGTTCGCTTATTTAGAACACTGAATGTGCTCTAAATCTTGGAGCAAACAATCTCTTAGTTAAGTAGGGTAATTACAGCTATTTTCCTATGCTATCGCTTCTCTCACACTACTCAACAGATACTTTTCCATTAATAGTTTCATGAAAATTATTTTTCTGTTGACTTTTAAAAATTTATGGCCAAAGAGAAGTTCTGCTAAAGCTAGACATGGAAAAAGATAGAATGTGGGAAATTAATTTTAGTAATTACTTACTTGCCCAAGGCATCATGATTGACAGATTTATATATGTTACAGCATATAATCATTGTAACAACTTTCTAATATAAATATTACCATGTCTATTATAAAGATGGAGAAACTAAAACTTATAAAGTTGAATTTGACCTATCACTGCATAACTAACCATCATAAAATATCATGTAGCTGCAGTCCTCTGATAGCTCAACTGGGGATGGGTGGTCTTGATATGACCTTAGTCTGATGTCTAGCTGTTGGTGATAATTATAGGCTGAACAATGTGTTTCTCACAGGCTAACCTGGTTTTGTTACCTAACAAAAGCTCTAAAAGAAGCAAGAGAAACAGCAAGCCCAAATGAGCAAACACTTTTCAAGAAGTTCCTTGGGTAAAGTTTGCTAATGTCCAGTTGGTGAAAGCAAATCACAAGGCCAAGTACAGAGACAATGAAGAAAGGGATTATGCAAAATCAAGGATACAGAGCCATGATTCATTGGGAACAATCACTGTAAAAAATTTTGTAGACTTACTATGTGGCTGAACTGAGATAGAAACATAAGTTCATCTGCCTTGAAAGTGTTTCCCCTATATTGGTGTTGTCTGATATAAACTTGCTGTGAAGTTTAAATCATTCAAAGTATGGATGAGTTAAATATGTTAAAAATATTTACATAAGTACTTGTTATACAGGAAACCCTTAATAAAACAAGCTTTTATTATTATTAGCCACTATTCAGGGTTGCTCGCAACTAGATATTCAATAAGTACCTATTAAACTAATTTCAAAGTTTTAAGAAAATAAAATAGAGACTTCATTTTTTCCCTTTAGCAATGTATACCACTCTTATTTTATCCTATGTCTTCTAAATTGATATTAGAGCAACAGAGTTTAAAGATAACAGGGGTTATGCTATATGATGATACATTATTAATCCAGATAGCCTATGTTTGACTTCATACAAATTTGTTTCTGATCAGTTCAGTTCAGTCACTCAATCGTGTCTAACTACTTGAGACTCCATGAACCCCAGCACGCCAGGGCTCCCTTTCCATCACCAACTCCCAGAATCCCCCAAACCCATGTTCATCGAGTCGGTGATGCCATCCAACCATCTCATCCTTTGTCGCTCCCTTCTCCTCGTGCCCTCAATCTTTCCCAGTCAGCATCTTTTCAAATTAGTCAGCTCTTCACATCAGGTGGCCAAAGTACTGGAGTATCAACTTCAACATCAGTCCTTCCAATGAACACCCAGGACTGATCTCCTTTAGGATGGACTGGTTGGATCTCCTTGCAGTCCAAGGGACTCTCAAGAGTCTTCTTCAACACCACAGTTTAAAAGCATCAATTCCTCAGTGCTCAGCTTTCTTTATAGTCCAACTCCCACATCCATTCATGACTACTGGAAAAACCATAGCCTTGACTAGATGAAACTTTGTTGACCAAGTAATGTCTCTGCTTTTTAATATGCTGTCTAGGTTGGTCATAACTTTCCTTCCAAGGAGTAAGCTTCTTTTGATTGCATGGCTGCAATCACCATCTGGAGCCCCAAGAAATCAAGTCTGTCACTGTTTCCACTGTTTCTCCATATATTTGCCATGAAGTGAGGGACTGGATGCCGTGATCTTAGTTTTCTGAATGTTGAGCTTTAAGCCAACTTTTCCACTCTCTTCTTTCACTTTCATCAAGAGGATCTTTAGTTCCTCTTCACTTTCTGCCATGAGGGTGGTGTCATCTTCATATCTGAGGTTATTGACGTTTCTCCCTGCAATCTTGATTTTACCTTGTGCTTCATCCAGCCCAGTGTTTCTCATGATGTACTCTGCACATAAGTTAAATAAGCAGGATGTCAATATATAGCCTAGATGTACTTCTTTCCCAACTTTGAACCAGTCTTTTGTTCCATGTCCAGGTCTAACTATTCTTTCTTAATCTGCATACAGATTAGTAGTATATATGCCATATTTTCAGAATCCACTTATTTACCAATGGACATTTGTGTTTTTTACAGTTTGGGGTTATTACAAATAAAAGCTGTCATGACATTTTTGTGTGAGATGTTTCTAAACTTATACACTCATTTCTGTGAAATAAGTACAGGTCATATGACTGGTATGTTTAACATTTTAAGAAACCATCAAGTCAGCTTCCAAGGTGGTTGTGCAATTTACATTCCTGTCATCTCTTTGTGACAGTTTTGGTTACTTCATATTCTTGTGAACACTTGGTATTTTCTTTCTTTATAATTTTCACCATTTTAATAACTGCAGTGATGGTTTGTTGTGGTTTTAATTTTCCTTTCCTTGATGGCTTATAACATAGAACATTTTATATACACTATGTATCACATATTATTTTCTTAGCAATTGTTATAGAGAATAAAATTTAGTTCCTGGAACCCCTTGGGATATATCAATTTATTTTTGATTTCTCACGATTACTTTAAACTCTCTATGAACAAAAACATTTAATTTTTTTTACATATTAAAATACTGTTATGTGGATCTTTTTTAAATGAATGTTATAGCAATACAGAGTGTATTCATAATAAAAGCTGTACCAACATGTATTAAACTATGGTATATTTTATAAAAGATTTTACAGTCTGAATGTTCTCAAATTGTTTAAAGTCGAAAATTCTGCATTATTTAGGAGATTTATAGGTAAGTCTGTGATACCACACAAGTATTTTTCTATTGCATGTACATTAGAATTGTCTATTTCTCTATCTATCTGTCTATCTATCTGTACATATCTATCTCTCTATATATAAATCTTTAATTTAAAAATTAGATTCATAAGGAGAGCAAAGCAGAAAAACCTATTTAACTATTTAAGCATAGTAAATAATACAATAATACAACTCTTCCTAGAGTATGGGAACTTTGAAAAATTTCAGTGTTAAATGCTTTTGACTCAAAGCATGCTTCTTGGAAGGCTGTGTCTCCTGGGAGATGTCTGGGATATAGAATTTCAGTGCCCTATGTCTAGCTCCACTTATTGGATTAGATTCTGCCATTTTACAAGATTTTCAGAGGATTCATGTCCATATTAAACATTGTGAAGCAGTGTGGTCAGTGACTTGGCCTTCTGTTCAAAATGTAAGAAAATCATTTCATTTAACTGTCACTTCCCAAGCTTCAGTGATTAGGAAAAATATAAGTAATACATAAATTCCCTGTCCTAGGTGGTAGGTGTTTTGTCTCCTTTTCTATGGATTCAAGGAAGGCCAAACACAGGTGTTACTATAAGCAGTGCATTTTTAATTCATTTCACCTTGAAGCAGTTGTCCTCTTTTGCCTCAACCTAACTGAATCTCTGCATTTACATTTTGCTGAATTATCTATGTCATTTATAAGCTCTGGATGCAGAGCCTCTCCAGAGATCACTTCAAATGCCTGTTAATTTTATTTCAACTGTGAATCCTATGTTTTAATGCATATTTACTCAGCTTTCTTAGATCAGCCCTCTCCTTGTTTCCACCCACTGGTGTAATGTAGCATGCCACTATTAAGCTTTTTATTAACTTTCTTATTTTCATCTCTGGCCTCATTACCTCACAGTCATTTATGTTTTTCACATCAGTTGGACAACTGCTAGAGAGGTTCAGCAGTACATGAACCAAGAAATTTCAGATGTACAATGTGGATTTAGAAAAGGCAGAGGAACCAGAGATCAAATTGCTAACATTCATTGGATCATAGAGAAAGTGAGGGAATTACAGTAAATCATCTATTTTTGCTTCATTGACTATGCTAAACCCTTTAACCATGTGGATCACTACAAACTGTAGAAAATTCTTAAAGAGATAAGCTTACCAGACCACTTTACCTGTCTTCTGAGAAACCTGTATGCATGTCAAGAAGCATCAGTTAGAACTGGACATGCAACACTGGACTGATTCAAAATTGGGAAAGGAATAAGTCAAGTCTGTACATTGTCACCCTACTTATTTAACTTATATGTATCATGATGAAAAATACTGGCCTGGATGAATCACAAGCTGGAGTCAAGATTTCCAGGAGAAATATTAACAACCTCAGATATGCATATGATACCAATCTAATGGCCTAAAGCAAAGAGGAACTAAAAGCTTCTTAATGAGGGTGAAAGAGTGGAGTGGAAAAAATAGGCTTAAACTCAACACTCAAAAAACTAAAATCATGGCATCTGGTCCCATCACTTCATGGCAAATAGAAGGGGAAAAAGTGGAAACAGTGACAGGTTTTATTTTCTTGGATTTCAAAATCTCTGCAGACGCAAACATCAGCCATGAAATTAAGATGCTTGCTCCTTGGAAGAAAAGTTATGAAAAACCTAGATAGCATATTAGAAAGCAGAGACATCATTTTGCTGACAAAGTTCTGTATAACCAAAGCTATGGTTTTTCCAGTAATCATGTACAGATGTGAGACTTGGAACATAAATAAGGCTGATCATTGAAGAACTGATGCTTTTGAACTATGGTGCTGGAGAAGACTCTTGAGAATCCCTTGGACTGCAAGGAAATCTAATCAGTCCATCCTAAAAGGTCAGTCCTGGGTGTTCATTTGGAAGGACTGATGCTAAAGCTAAAATTCCAATACTTTGGCCACCTGATGTGATGAGCTGATTCACTGGAAAAGACCCTGATGCTGGGAAAGACTGAGGGCAGGAAGAGAAGAGGGCAACAGAAATAAGATAGTTGAATGACATCATTGACTCAATGGACATGAATTATAGCAAACTCTGGGAGATAGTGAAGGACAGGGAAGCCTGGAGTGCTGTGGTCCATAGTGTCACAAAGAGTTAGACATAACTTAGCAATTCAACAAACAACAACAAGACTGATTAAGAAAATAGATTATATCTGTTGCCCTGGCCTGATCTCAGCCATCAGTCTTACTCACTCAGTGGTGACTCATGGGGGTTTCTTTCAGTGTCTTCAATTGTCAGCCACAGATGACTGACTGTTGTAATTCATATATAAGTTAATCAGTAGAAACCAGAAGTAGTTCACTAAGATAAGGTTAACAACCATCTATAAAGTTTACATTTGCTCTCAGATGTGTGACATAACTTGAGTAATGGCAAGGGACACAAACTTATAGTGATGAATGATTTAAACTTAATTGATTTAAAATATAAATGTCCATATATAGAGAGGATCAAGATTTGAGTGGGTTAGAATATGAAACTTACCTTCTCCCCACAGATGTATGAAATATACATCTACATGTGAAATTACTCTCACAGAATTTCTGCCACTGAATGCTGGCAGAAAACTTTAGACTTCCAAAAGAAAAACCACCACCACAACAAATCACTGTGTAACTGAGTAGAGCAAATGAAAAAGGAGGAGAAAGAAAGAGAGGAATTAGGATGAGGCCTGCACTTCTGGAAGGGAGCCATGAAAAAAAAAAAAGGGTTTTTGTACACTGGGAAGTTCCCTCACTGGCAGCGATGGCAGGAAAAGCAGGGTGTTGGGGGGACTTTGGAGCCTCAGAGAAGAGCACAGCAACAAGTGTACAGAGGGCAAAGTGGAGAATGCCATGCCCAGAGGGGTCAGGCTTACCAGCACTCTCCCGGCTGAAATGCTTGTCCACTTGCTCACTCAGGTGAATGGTGTCTGGGCACTGGTACTTGGGCTTCAGAAGTCAGACACCAGGGAAAGGACTGGTGTTGGCTTCATGAAGACAACATGAGGGGGCTAGGGTATAGTTCACCACAACTAAGGAAGTCTGAGAAAAAGCCTGGGTTTGCCAGAGAGATAAAGGGTCATTGTTGAGGGATGTGAGAGTAGAGCGGTGGGCCCGCCATAAGACCTTCTTTCTTCCTGCATCCATGGAAAGCAGGGTACTGCCTATACGAGCTCCAGAAATTGGTGTGAGACATAGCTGCTGATTCAGACTTCAGAAGCAGGACTGAACCACTACCACTGCTACTGCTGCCCCCAGATGTCCTATGAGCAAGTTTACAGCCCTTCCTCTAACTTCCCAGGAGCCTACATGGCCCACCCCAGCCAAGGCTTCTGCAATCTGGGGCCAACCTACCTGGGAGAGCACAGAGCATGCCCACTCTGTTGTAACTTCCTGTATATCTCTGATGCTGTAAGCATTTCACACAACACACCTTATCCCACCCCAGCCTGAGTGAATAAATGTGCCCCAATCAGCTACTTCTTTCACTCCTCTTGCCAAGGCAGCCAACAGACACCTGAGGGTGGCCTACATGAAGAGGTGAGGCCAAAACCAAAGTTGAGCCCTACGGGCTGTGAAACAAAGGACGATGAAGGGAAAACACTCCATGCAGCTGTACAAGCAGTGGATTGAATTACCAAGATCAGCTTGCTAAATCCTGCATCTGTGAAATAAATATTCAATAGACAGGGAGTGTTCCCACAACTGAGATCACTCTAGCTTTTAACAGCTATGAACTTTGGGGCAAGTACACACAGAGACTGGGCCAAGTCAGGGTCTGAACTTCCCCCACCGTGCCCATATAAGCATGCAGAGGTCAATCAAGAGGTACTGGAGGGCCTCCTGGACAGGTGAGGATTGATTGTGTTTCACTCTAAGGGCAAGGATGCTGACAGCTGAGGCCCCAGGAAAATATTGTTATTAAATTTTTTTTTTGTTGTTTAATTTTGTTTTGCTGTTATTTTATTATTTTTATTTCTACTTTTAATTTTTAGTTTATCTTTTTAAAATATATTTGTATTTTTCTATTTTTATGTGTTTTAATTTCTGCTTTTGTTTTCTTTTTTTAATGGTTTTATTTTTTTGTTCATTTTTATTTTGGGGTTCTTGTGTTCCTTTGGTTGTTCTTTTGCTTTTAGTTTTCTTTCTTTTCTTTTTTTTGGTCTATTTTGTTGCTTTTGCTTCTTTGATTTTGCGTTTACCATTATTTGGGTTTGTTTGTCAGTTTTCTTATCATCTTTTGTTGTTATGGGCTTCACTGCTGGCTTAGTGTTAAAGAATCCGCCTTTAATGCAGAAGGCTCCGGTTTGATCCCTGAGTTGGAAAGATCCCCTGGAGAAGGCAATGGCAATCTACTCCATTATTGTTGCCTTGAAAATCCCATTAACAGAGGAGCCTTGTGACCTACAGTCCATGAGGTATGGTGAGCTACAGTCCATTTGTTGTTATTGATGTTCCTTTCTGTTTTTGTTATTTACTTTTGGTTTTGTTTGTCTGTTTACTTTCTTTTCCTTTTTTTTTTTTGTTTTTGTTTGTTTGTTTGTTTTCTGCACAGCACAGCTTGTAGAATCTTGGTTCTCTGGCCAGAGGTTGGGCCTGAGCCTCTGAGGTGGGAGTGTTCAGTCCAGGATGTTGGATCACCAGAGAATTCCCAGCCTCAAGGAATATTAATCAGCATGAGATATACCAGGGTTTTTCATCTTGACACCAAGACCTACCTACACCCAATTGGCTTCAGGCTCCAGTGATTGATGCCTCATGTGAAGGAGCTGACAACACAGAAACACAGCAATAGTCATCAGTAAACAGGCTGCCTGAAATCATACTAAGCTCATAGATACCCCAAAACACATAACTAGACCTAGCCTTGTCTATGAGGGGGACACAAGTCTGCTCCAACCACCAGAGGGCAGGAACCAGTTCCTTAAACCAGGAAGCCTACATAAACCCCAAGACCAACCTCATTCAATAGAGGACAGACACTAGAACGATAAGAATCTGTAAACCTACAGCCTGCAGAAAGAAAATCACAAACACAGTGAGTTAGAAAAAATGAGATGACAATATGTTACAGACAGTTGCAAAGTTAAACCTGACAAAACCAAATAAATAAAGAGACCATAGGCAATCTACCTGAAAAATAACTTGGAGTAACAATAGAAAGATAACCCAAGAAAATAATCTGTAGCAGAGTGTATGAAACAAAAGAAAAGTAAGTGAGCTGGAAGATATAAGGGTTGAAATAACTGGAGCAGAGCAGAATAAAGAAAAAAGAATTTAAAAAAAGGGGGGGGGCATCTCAGAGGGCTCTGGAGCAATATTAAGTGCATGAACATTCAAATTTTAGGGGTTCCAGAAGGAGAATAGAGAGACAGTGTCTGAGAAAATATTTGAAAACATTGTAGTCAAAAACTTCCTGAACATAGAAAAGAAAATAGTCACCCAAGTCTGGGAAGTGCAGAGAGTCTCATATGGATTAAACATAAGGAGAAACACACCAAGATATACATTAATGCAACTAATAAAAATTAAAGACATCAAAAAAATATTAAGAGCATCAAGAGAAAAACACAAAATAACATACAAGGGAGCCCCAATGTTATCGGAAGATTTTTCAGCATAAAATCAGCAGAGCAGAATGAAGAGGCATTCAGTTCAGTTCAGTTCAGTTCAGTTCAGTCACTCAGTCGTGCCCGACTCTTTGCAACCCCATGAATCGCAGCATGCCAGGCCTCCCTGTCCACCACCAACTCCCGGAGTTCACTCAGATTCACGTCCATCGACTCAGTGATGGCCATCCAGCCATCTCATCCTCTGTCGTACCCTTCTTCTCTTGCCCCCAATCCCTCCCAGCATCAGAGTCTTTTCCAATGAGTCAACTCTTCACATGAGGTAGCCAAAGTACTGGAGTTTCAGCTTCAGCAACATTCCCACCAAAGAAATCCCAGGGCTGATCTCCTTCAGAATGGACTGGTTGGATCTCCTTTCAGTCCAAGGGACTCTCAAGAGTCTTCTCCAGCACCACAGTTCAAAAGCATCAATTCTTTGGCACTCAGCCTTCTTCACAGTCCAACTCTCACATCCATACAT
>NW_011485850.1:11167-24461 GCF_000754665.1 Bison bison bison | reverse complement strand
AGAATGGACTGGTTGGATCTCCTTTCAGTCCAAGGGACTCTCAAGAGTCTTCTCCAGCACCACAGTTCAAAAGCATCAATTCTTTGGCACTCAGCCTTCTTCACAGTCCAACTCTCACATCCATACATGACCACAGGAAAAACCATAGCCTTGACTAGATATTTAAATAGATGAAAAAAAAAAAAAAAAAAAAAACAAGATTAACTAGTCAGGCTGCTACTCAGATTCAACAGAGAAATCAAAAGCTTTATGGACAAGGAAACCCTAAGAGAATCCAGCACCACTAAACCAGCTTTATAACAAATGTTAATGAAAATTCTCTAGGCAGCAAACACAAGAGAAAAAAACCTACAAAATACAAAAAATGAAGCAAATAAGGAAACAGTTATAGGAAGATACATATAGATAATTACCTTAAATATAAATGGATTAGCTGCTCCAAACAAAATAACAGATTGGCTTAATGGACACAAAACACAGCCTGTATATATGTTGTCTATAAGACACCAGTTTCAGACCTAGTGGCACACAGATGAAAAGTAAGGAGATGGAAAAAGATATCCATGCACATGGAAATCAAAAGAAACGTGGAGTGTTAATACCCATATCAGAACAAACAAACAAAAAGACTTTAAAATAGACTATTAGAAGAGACAAGAAAAGACACTGCACAATGATCAAGGGATTGATCCATGAAGATGTAGCAATTGTAAATATTTATACAACCAACATAGGAGCAACTCAATACACAAGGCAAATGAAAAGGGTCATAAAAGAAGAAATCAACAGTAACACAAAAATAGTGGGAAATTTTAACAGTGTACTTATACCAACGGACAAGTCATCCAGACAAAAAAATTAATAAAGGAAACCAGCCATAAATGACACTATAGACCAGATAGACTCAATGGCTATTTATAGGACATTCCACCAGAAAGCAGCTGAAAAAATTTTCTTCTCAAGTGAACATGGAATATTCTCCAAGATAGATAATGTTTTTTGTCCCAAATCAAGCCTCACACTGAGCCAAAATCTATGGAATGCAGAAAAATCAGTTCTAAGATAGAAGTTTATAGCAATAAAATCCTACTTCAAAAAACAGAAATCTCAAATAAACAAACTAAATGTACACGGCAGAAATTAGAGAGAGAACAGCAAGAAGTTTGTTAGAAGGAAAGAAATTAAAAAAAAAAAAAGTAGAGCAGAAATAAATGAAATAGAAATGAAGAAAACAATAGCAAAGATCAATGAAAGCAAAGGGTATTTCTTTGAGAAAATAAAGAAAAAGTAATGAAACTTTAGCCAGACTTAACAAAGAAAAGGGAGAGAATGCAACTCAAAGAAATTAGAATGAAAAAAGGTGAAGTTACAATGGAAGTTGCAGACATATGAAAATACAAAACTACTACAACCACTATATGCCAATAAAGTGGACAACCTGAAATAAATGCACACATTCTTAGAAAAGTATAACTATCCAAGACTGAACCATGAATAAATAGGAAACAAGAATAGGCAAATCGCAAGTACTGATATTGAAACTGTAATTTAATATTTCCCCAAACCAAAAGACCAGAATCCAATGGCTTCACCAGCAAATTATATCAATCATGTTGAGTAGAGATAACACATATCCTCAAACTCTTCCAAAAAATTTCAGAGGGAGGGACACTCTCAGTCACATTCTACAAGGCCACCATACACAGATACCAAAACCGGGGCGGGGGGCGGGGGGTGGATCACAATGATACAACATTGTAAAGCAACTATACAAAATAAAATCAATAAAATAAAAGTCCATATAATGTCAATGAAATTAAACTTTGACTTGAATGTCACAGCATATCACCTTGTGGGTTTAGCACATTTTTAAATTATTTATTTTAATTGGAGGCTAATTACTTTACAATATTGTGGTGGTTTTTGCCATACATTGATGTAAATCAGCCACAGGTTCACATGTGTTCCCCATCCTGAACCCTCCTTCCACCTCCCTCCCTACCCCATACCTCTGAGTTGTCCCAGTGCACCAGCTTTGAGTGTCCTGTTTCATGCATCAAACTTGGACTGGTAGTCTGTTTCACCTATGGTAATATACATGTTTCAATGCTATTTTCTTAAATCATCTCACCCTCACCTTCTCCTACAGAGTCCAAAAGTCTGTTCTTTACATCAATGTCTCTTTTGCTGTATATCATATAGGGTTGTCGTTACCATCTTTCTAATTTTCATATATACATGTTAATATACTGTATCAGTGCTTTTCTTTCTGACTTACCTCACTCAGTATAATAGGCTCGTTTCATCCATCTCATTAGAACTGATTCAAAGGTATTCATTTTTATAGATGAATAATATTCCATTGTGTATATGTACCACCACTGATGGACATCTACGTTGTTTCCATGTCCTAGCTATTGTAAACAGTGTTGCAATGAACATTGTGGTACACGTGTCTCTTTCAGTTCTGATTTCCTCAGTGTGTATTCCCAGCAGTGGCATTGCCGGTTGTATGGCAGTTCTATTTCCAATTTATTAAAGGATCTCTCTGTTCTCCATAGTGGCTGGACTAGTTTGCATTCCTACCAACAGTGTAAGAGGGTTCCCTTTTCTCCACACCCTCTCCAGAATTTGTTTGCCAACTTTTTGATAGCAGCCATTCTAACCAGGGTGAGATGGTACCTCATTGTGGTTTTGATTTGCATTTCTCTGATAATAAGTGATGTTGAGTATCTTTCCATGTATTTTTTAGCCATCTATATGTCTTCTTTGGGGAAATGTCTGTTTAATTCCTTGGCCATTATTTGATTTTGTCCTTTATTTTTCTGGCATTGAGCTGCATTAGCTGCTTACATATTTTTGAGGTTAATTCTTTGTCCGTTGCTTTGTTTGCTATTATCTTCTCTTATTCTGAAGACTGCCTTTTCACCGTACTTATAGCACATTTTAAATTATGGGATGGAATAGAATACAAATGACTACATTTCATTATCTGTATTCAAATCCAAGTATTGTAAATAGCAAATAATTTAATAATGCTCTCACAAATTTCCTTGATAACAAGCTCAATAGGCTGAGTTATTCCTAAAAATATGAATTACCTATATATATACACTTAATTTTATATTACAATTGTGTTCTGTACTTGATTTTAATAAAAATATTGAAGTTTAACCTGAGAATTCACATAAATATTCTATTAGAAAGGTTATTTCCATACAAAATTAGTAGGTGATCATGTAAAACTTTCACATAATTATTTTTAAGCTATTACTTAGAGATAAATATGTCATAAAAATGACTTATGGAGAACAATGCTTTTGATAATTGCCTTTACTTTTCTTCTGGAATATTAAGTTAAAATCATATTATTCTTCCCTATAACACTCTATAAAAATTGCACTTTTGTGATCTGCTAATTTTAGTGATCAGACTTCATTAGTCTGAACACAAACATTTTTTGTTTCTTGCATTAAAAACATTGCAATTTTACTTTTTTTAGGTTTTGCCCTTTTTCTTTAAAAAAAAAAATTGGAGTATATTTGATTTACAATGTTGTGTCATTTCTAGATGTATGGCAAAGTAACTCAGTTGTACATATGCATATATTTATTCTTTTTAACATTATTTTCCCAAATAGGTTATCCCAGAATATTGAATATAGTTTTTTGCTACACAGCAGGCACTTGATAGTTGTTTATCTTCTATATCATAGGGTTTTTAATCAACATTTGTGATTTTTAAAATTTATTTATTTTTTAATAGAAGGATAATTGCTTTACAGAATTTTGTTGTTTTCTGCAAAATATCAAAATGAGTCAGCTATGTGACAAGTCGCTCAGTCGTGTCCGACTCTTTGTGACCTCATGGGATTTTCCAGGCAAGAATACTGGAGTGGGTTGCCATTTCCTTCTCCAGTCAGCTATATACATATATATATATGTATGTATATATATGTATATATGTATTTCCCCCTCTTGAAACTCCCTCCTATCTCCCTACCCATCCCACTCCTCTAGGTTGATACATAGTCCATGTTTGAGTTCCCTGAATCATACAGCAAATTCCCATTGGCTCCTTTACATATGGTAATGTAAGTTTTCATGTATTCTCTCAATACATCTCACCCTCTCCTTCCTCCCCCCTTCCATGTCCATAAGTCTGTTCCCTATGTCTGTGTCTCCAATAGCTGCCCTGCAAATTAATTCATCAGTACCATCTTTCTAGATTCCATATATATGTGTTAGTATATGGTATTTATCTTTCTGTTTCTGCTTACATCAGTCTGTATAATAGGCCCTAGGTTCATCCACCTTATTAGGACTGACTCAGTTGAATTCCATTTTATGACTGAGTAACATTCTATTGTATACATGTACCACGTCTTCTTTATCCATTCATCTTTCGAAGGACATCTAGATTGCTTCCCTGTCCTAGCTATTGTAAATAGTGCTGTAATGGAACACCTGCATCTTTCTCAATTTTTGTTTCCTCAGGGTATATGTCTAGTTGTGAGAGTGCTGGGTCATAGGGTGGTTTTATCCCTATTTCTTTTAAGGAATCTCTATACTGTCTTCCATAATGGCTGTATCAATTTATATTCCAAACAACAAGTCAAGAGGGTTTCCTTTTCTCCACACCCTCTCCAGAATTTATTGTTTGTAGACTTTTTGATGGTAGCCATTCTGACTGGTGTGAGGTGATATCTTATTGTAGTTTTGCTTTCCATTTCTATAATAAAGAGTGATGTTGAGCATCTTTTCATTTGATTGTTAGCCATTTGTATGCCTTCTGTGGAGAAATATCTGTTTGATCTTTTCCCCACTTTTTGACTAGGTTGTTTGTTTTTAATGTCTTGATTTGTATGAGCTGCTTGTATATTTTGGAAATTAATCCTATGTTAGTTGTTTCATTTGCTATTATTTTCTCCCATTCTGAGGGTAGTCTTTTTATCTTGCTTATAGTTTCTTTGCTGTGCAAAATCTTTTAAGTTTAATCAGGTCCCATTTGTTTATTTTTGCTTTTATTTCCATTATTCTAGGAGGTGGGTCATAGAGGATCTTGTTTTGATTTATGTCATTGAGAGTTCTATGTTTTCCTCTAAGAATTTTATACTTTCTAGTCTTACATTTAGGTCTTTAATCCATTTTGAGTTTATCTTTGTATATGGTGTTAGGAGATGGGAATACCAGACCACCTGACCTGCCTCTTGAGAAATTTGTATGCAGGTCAGGAAGCAACAGTTAGAACTGGACATGTAACAACAGACTGGTTCCAAATAGGAAAAGGAGTACATCAAGGCTGTATATTGTCACCCTGCTTATTTAACTTATATGCAGAGTACATCATGAGAAACGCTGGGCTGGATGAAGCACAAGCTGGAATCAAGATTGATGGGAGAAATATCAATAACCACCCTTATGGCAGAAAGTGAAGAAGCTAAAGAGCCTCTTGATGAAAGTGAAAGAGGAGAGTGAAAAAGTTGGTTTAAAGCTCAACATTCAGAAAACAAAGTTCATGGCATTGAGTCCCATGACTTCATGGCAAATAGATGTAGAAACAGTGGAAACAATGGCTGACTTTATTTGGGGGGGCTCCAAAATCACTGCAGATGGTGACTGCAGTGATGAAATAAAAAGACGTTTACTCCTTGGAAGAATTTGGAGAAGGCAATGGCAACCCACTCCATTACTCTTGCCTGGAAAATCCCATGGATGCAGGAGCCTAGTAGGCTGCAGTCCATGGGGTGGCTAGGAGTTGGACGCAACTGAGCAGCTTCTCTTTCACTTTTCACTTTCATGCATTGGAGAAGGAAATGGCAACCCACTCCAGTGTTCTTGCCTGGAGAATCCCGGGGACGGGGGAACCTGGTGGGCTGCCGTCTATGGGGTCGCATGGAGTCGGACACGACTGAAGCGACTTAGCAGCAGCAGCTGCAGACAGTATATTAAAAAATAGAGACATTACTTTGCCAACAAAGGTCCATCTAGTTAAGGCTATGGTTTTCCCAGAAGTCATGTACAGATGTGAGGGTTGGACTATAAAGAAAGCTGAGCACCAAAATATTGATGCTTTTGAACTGTGGTGTTGGAGAAGACTCTTGAGATTCCCTTGGACTGCAAGGAAATCCAACCAGTCCATCCTAAAGGAAATAAGTCTTGAATATTCATTGGAAGGACTGGTGTTGAAGCTGAAATTCCAATACTTTGGCCACCTGATGCGAAGAACTGACTCACTTGAAAAGACCCTGATGCTGGGAATGATTGAAGGCAAGAGGAGAAGGGGACAGCAGAGGATAAGATGGTTGGATGGCATCACCGACTCAATGGACATGAGTTTGAGTAAACTCTGGGAGTTGGTGATGGACAGGGAGGCCTGGTATGCTGCAATCCATGGGGTCACAAAGAGCTGAACACAGCTGAGAGACTGAACTGAACTGGACTGATGGTATTAGGATGGTCTAATTTCATTCTTTTACATGTAGCTGTTCAGTTTTCCCAGCACCACTTATTGAAAAGGCTACTGCTGTCCCATTGCATATTCTTGCCTCCTTTGTCCAAAATAAGGTACCCAAATGTATCCTGACATGAGGATTGTTACTCCAGCTTTCTTTTGCTTTCCATTTTCTTAGAATATATTTTCCATTCATTCACTTTCAGTCTATATGTGTATTTAGGTCTGAAGTGGGTTTCTTGTAGACAGCATAGATCCCTGAATCTTGTTTTTTCATCTATTCAGTCATTCTGTGCCTTTTGGTTGGAGCTTTTAATCCATTTACATTTAAATAAATTGATATATATTTCTTAATTTATCCTTCTGATTTTTCATTATTAATATATAGGTATGCAGGTGATTTCTCTGTATTGATTTTATATCAGCAAATTTACCAAATTCATTGATAAACTCTAGTTATTTCCTGATAGTATCTTTAGGGGTTTCTATGTATAGTGTCATGCCATTTACAAGCAGTGAGAGTTTTACTTATTCTTTTCTGATCTGAATTCTTGTTATTACCTTTTTCTCTGATTGTCATAGCTAGGACTTCTAAAACTATGTTGAATAATAGTGATAAGAGTGGACACCCTTGTCTTTTCCCTGGTATTACAGGGGATGCTTTTAGTTTTTCAGCATTTAGAATAATGTTTGCTGCAGACTTATCATATATGATCTTTACTATGTTGAGGTAGGTTCCTTCTCTGCCCATTTTTTGAAGTGTTTTTATCATAAATGGGTGCTGAATTTTGTCAAAGGCTTTTTCTGCATTATTTGAAATTATCATATGATTTTTATCTTTCAATTTGCTAATATGGTGTATCACATTGATTGATTTGCATATATTGAAGAATCCTTGCATCCTGACTTAATATGACATGATAAACCTGACTTGATCATGGTGCATGAGCTTTTGAATGTGTTGTTGAATTGTATTTTCTAGAATTTTGTTGAGGATTTTTGCATCTATATTCATCAGTGCAATTTTTTTTTTTTTGTATTGTCTTTATCTGATTTTTATATCAGGGGAATAGTGGATTTATAGAATGAGTTTGGATGTGTTCCTTCCTTTGCAATTTTTTAAAAAGAATTTTAGAAGGATAGGCATTAGCTCTTCTCTAAATGTTTGATAAAGTTCACCTGTGAAGTGATCTGGCCCTGGGATTTTTTTTTTTTTTTTCAGAGATTTTTTTTCTTATAACAATTTCGGTTTTAGTGCTTGTAATTATGTTGTTCATAATTTCTATTTCTTTCTGGGTCAGACTTGGAAGATTGAACTTTTCTAAGAATCTGTCCTTTTCAGGTTGTCCATTTTGCCATACAGTTGTTCATAATAGTCTCTTACAATCTTTTGTACTTCTGCATTGTCTGTTGTAACCTTTTATTTTTTATTTCTATTTTGTTGATTTGATTCTTCTCTTTTATTACTTGATGAGTCTGGTTAAAGTTTGTCAATTTTGTTTATCTTCTGAAAGAACCAGCTTTTAGTTTTATTAATCTTTACTTTTGTTACTTTCATTTCATTTTCTTTTTTTCTACTTTGAACTTTATGGTTTCTTTCCTTCTGCTAACTTTGGGGTATTTTTGTTTTTGTTTTTCTTTTACTAGCTGCTTTAGGTTCAAATTTAGGTGGTTTATTCAATGTTTTTCTTGTTTCTTGAGGTACAGTTGTATTGCTATAAATTTCCGCTAGAATTACTTTTGCTATATCCCATAGGTTTTGAGTTGTGTTTTCATTGTCAATTATTTCTGGAAATTTCTAAAATTTCCCTTCTGACTTCTTCAGTAACCTATTAATTACTTAGAAATGTATTGCTTAGTCTGCAATGGTTTCTGTTTTTTTTTTTTTTTTAACAGTTGTTTTCTTGTAATTGATATCTAGTCTTATAATTTTGTGGTCAGAAAAGATGTTTAACATAATTTGAACTTTGTTACATTTACCAGGTTTTGATTTGTGACCCAAGACTGGGTATATCCTGGAGAATGTTCCATGTGAATTTGGGAAGAAAGTGTATTCTTCTGAATTTGGATGAAATGTCTTGAAGATATCATGGAGATCCATCTAGTCTAATGTGTCATTTAAGCCTTGTTCTTCCTTGTTAATTTTCTGTTTTGATTATCTGTCCATTAGTGTATGTGGGGTGTTAAAGTCTCCTACTATTATGTGTTACTGTTAACGTCTCCTTTTATGATTGTTAGTGTTTTTCTTATGCATATAGGTGCTCTTATGTTAGCTGCACAGATATTTACACTTGTTATGTCTTCCTCTTGGATTGATCCTTTGACCATTGTGTAGTGTCCTTCCTTATCTCTTGTAATATTTTTTTTTCCAACCCATTTTGTCTGACATGAAGATTGTTACTCCAGCTTTCTTTTGCTTTCCATTTTCTTAGAATATATTTTCCATTCATTCACTCTTAGTCTATATCTGTCTTTAGGTCTGAAGTGGGTTTCTTGTAGACAGCATAGATACCTGAATCTTGTTTTTTCATCTATTCAGTCAGTCTGTGTCTTTTGGTTGGAGCTTTTAATCCATTTACATTTAAAGAAATTGATATATATTTTCATATTACCATTTTCTTAATTGTTTGGGATTTGTTTTTGTAGATCTTTTTCTTCTTTAGTATTTCCTGACTATATATATCCCTTTAACATCTGTTGTAGAGCTGGTTGAGTGGTACTAAATTCCCTTAAGTTTTTCTTCTCTGTAAAGCTTTTGATTTCTCCTTCAATTTTGAATGAGATCCTTGCCTGGTAGAGTAAGCTTGGTTGTAGAATTTTCCCTTTCATTCCTTTTAAAATATATCCTGCCATTCCATTCATGCCTGCTGAGTTTCTGCTGAAAGATCAGCTGTTATACATTTGGGCTTTCCCTTGTATGTTGCTTGTTACTTTGCCCTTGCTGCTTTTAATTTTCTTTCTTTATGTTTACTAGTTTTTGGTTTGCTTAGTATGTGTCTTGACATGTTTCTCCTTTGGTTTACCCTGTATGAGACTCTGTGCTTCTTGGACTTGATTAATATTTCCTTTCTCATACTGGGGAAATTTCAACTATAATCTCTTCAAAATTTTTCTCATACCCTTTCTTTTGCTCTTCTTCTGGGACCTCTATTATTCGAATGTTGGTGCATTTAATATTGTTCTAGAGATCTCTGAAACTATCCTCAGTTCTTTTCTTTCTTTTTACTTTATTCTGTTGTTCAGCAGTTATTTCCACCATTTTCTCTTTCAACTCACTTATTCATTATTCTGCCTCAGATATTTTGCTATTAATTCCTTTTAGAGTATTTTTAATTTCAGTAATTGTGTTATTTGACTCTGTATGTTTATTCTTTATTTCTTCTCTGCTAAGTCACTTCAGTTGTGTCCAACTCTTTGTGACTCCATGTACTTTAGCCCACTTGCTTCTTCTGTCCATGTGATTTTCTCCAGGCAAGAATAATTGAGTGGGTTGCCATTTCCTCCTCCAGGGGATCTTCCCAACCCAGGGATCATACCTGGATCTCTTATGTCTCATACATTGGCAGGTGGGTTCTTTACCACTGGTGCCGCCTTGCATTTTCTCCATTTTAATTTCAAGGTTTTTGGATCATCTTTACTATCATCATTCTGAATTATTTTTCTCATAGTTTGTCTATTTTGTCTTCACTGATGTGGACTTGTATGTTTCTAGGTTGTTCCTTCATTTGCACAGTATGTCTCTTCCTTTTAACAATTTTTATTAACTTATTTTGTTTGAGGTTTCCTTTTCCCAGTCTTCAAGGTTTAATTCTTTCTTCCTTATGGGCAGGTTTGAGTGAGGAGATAATCCTTTCTGTTGATGATTGGGTTTATATTTTTGTTTTGTTTTTTATTCCGATGAAGTATCCTGCCCATGTTGCTGCTGGCAGTTGGATGATGCTGGGTCTTGTATACAAGCAGTTGACTCTGTGGGAGACCTCACCATTTGATACTCACTAGAGTATCAAAGTAGAGTTAGGAGTTCTTTGGTATTCTATGGTCTTGGAGTTAGAGCTCCCACTCCAAAAGCTTGGGACTTGATCTCTGGCTGGGAATGGAGATTACACAGTTGGTTTGTTGTAGCATTAAATGGGATTAAAACAAATACACAAAATGTGAATTTTGTGAGAAATAAAACAGAAATAAATTAGAAATAAAACAGAAACCCCAGGCAAATGGCAATTTAAAAAATCTGGCAAATAATAACTAAAATAATGGTATATACACACATACATGTACTTCAATAAACAAAGCTGAAACTGTTCAAAAAAAGAAATAAAGTACAATAGATTGACCCAGTGAGCAAAGGAAATTAAAAATGATATCTACCATTTAAGAGCAAAACTAAGTGAAGTAGAAACTGGAAAGCAAAACTACCACAAGGTGCCAACTGGGGAATAAAGAAACAAAACAAAACAAACTAACAAATATGGTGAGAAAAAGAAAGAAAGAAGAAAGAATGGAAATGCAAAGTTAAATAGAGGTAGATAAAGAATATTTACAAATAGTAAAGATTTTTGTAATGGGAAAAACAGTAGAAAAAGAAAAGAAAGGAATAAATGTAGAAAAATAATAAATTCAAAAATTAAAATTCAAAAAGTAAGAGAGAGAGAGGAAAAAAAAAAAAAAAGCAAAAATCCCACAGAACCCCAAAGGGCCAAAATAGAGGCAGAAGTATATAACAGAAATAAAAGTGTTATAAAAAATATTTCAAAACCTTAAATAGATTTAATAGTACTAATACAGTCAATAGTTACAGAAGAATAAAAAAGAAAGGAAAAAAAAAATTCCAGAAGCAACTACAGAACAAGTCAAAATATAAGAATGATAAATGTTTGGATTGAGTCTTTACTGTCAGTGTTCTTTCCCTTGTTAGGAGTCCACCTTACCTCCCTAGGATATCCTCCAACACTTGGCTGGTCTCTGGACCTGTTGTTAGGGGCAGTTCAGACTCTAATCTGGTCCTACTCCTGTGTATTCTTGCCTCTAATGTCCAAGACTGTCAGAACTAGTGTTTTATTTTGTGAGAACTCTCATTGTCCTTTAATATATTCCAAAAACACAGAATCCATCTAGTTGATTGTGTGAATTTAATCTGCCGCTTGTACAGCTGTGGAAAGGTTTTGGATCCTATTCCATTGACACCCTGCCCCTGGGTTTCAATTGTGATTTTATCTCCACCTCTGCATGTGGGGCATCTACAGGGGCTTGCTCCTCAGACTGCCATGGAGGACTTGGGCCTGCTCCAGTGAGAGCCAGGTGTGGAGTTTGCACAGGTGTTTGGGTCAGAGGGGCCCTGGCTTCACCAGGTACTTAGGGAAGATGATGGCTAGGGCAGCAGAAAATATAGTGCTTTAGAAAGGTATGGCAACCCACTCCAGTATTCTTGCCTGGAGAATCCCCAAGACAGAGAAGCCTGGCAGGCCACAGTCCACAGGGTCGTAAAGATTTGGATATGCCTGAAGCGACCCCATATACACAGATGCAGGACTTTTTATAGCCCCTAGCAGCTCTGTCCCAGTGGGGATCGTGCATGGGGGTGGTGCAGTTGCTTGGATCACAGGGACCCTGGCAATGCTGGCCAGTCAGGAGCTCCGGTGGCTATTGTTACAGGAGATATGGCACTTTAGGGTTTTTTCTAGCCTGTGGTAGCTCTTCCCCAGTGAGAACTGAGTGTGAAGAAGGTACAGCTCCTTGGGTCTTGGGGACCCTGGTGGTGCCAAGTGTGCAGGGACACAGACTGCCTCAGCCGCAGGAGCTATGGCCCAATCAGAGTCTTTTTCTAGCCTTGGACAGCTAGTGATCAGAAGATCTCTTTGGCTAGTCCTTCTCCACTGCTCTGCCAGTTCAAGCTCTTAGAAAGCTCCCCTGGCTGGGGTCCTTCTCTCGTGTTCAGCACATCACAGAAGAACTATACAGAAAATATCTTAAAGACCCAGATAACCATGATGGTGTGATCACTCACCTAGAGGCAGGCATCCTGGAGTGTGAAGTCAAGTGAGCCTTAGGAAGCATCACTATGAACAAAGCTAGTGGAGGGATGTAATTCCAGCTAAGCTATGTTAAGTCCTAAAATATGATGCTATTAAAGTGCTGGTCTATAGGTATAACTGAATAACACTGTAAGATTATTTCTTTCAGATGTATATATGTCATGTGTGTGTGTTAGTTGCTTAGTTGTGTGCCACTCTTTGCAACTCCATTAACTGTAGCCCACCAGGCTCCTCTGTCCATGATATTCTCCAGGCAAGAATATTGAAGTGAGAGGGACTGAACCCAGATCTCCTACATTGCAGGCAGATTCTTTACAATCTGCACCACCAGGGAAGCCCTATAATGTATAATTATGTATAAATAATATACATAAATTATATGATATAATTATAATTATGTGATATAATTATAATATATAATTAATCATACATTAATTCTTATATTAATGGATATATACACACACCTCCACAGATGCACATACATATTTATTTCCTCAGAGAGTGAAAATTCAGCAATTCTTAAATCTTATGTTGCTTTTAATATCCAGTGGGCTCTCTTCTCCTACATACTGTTAGATACAAATAATTACTTTGGTTTAAACTTCACTAAGCTTTCTTAGTCAGAGTAGTCAAGATTAACATATCTAGAATAGGTGTGATATTCCTTCCGAAGTGCTTCTCAATCAGGATAAGAAGTAGATGAGCAAAGTCAAATAAGGAATCTATCAAAGTTATTTTAGTTTGGCAATTAATTCCTTGTGGGTCACTGATGCTGGGAAAGATTGAAGGCGGGAGGAGAAGCGGACAAC
>NW_011485850.1:7218-11067 GCF_000754665.1 Bison bison bison | reverse complement strand
ACAACTGCTTAATTAAACATTAATTAAGGATATAAAGAGTGGTTAAGTAAGGATAGCTCAGTGAGGAAATTCAGTGGAGAAGAGGCTGAATAATTCAGCCAGAAGGTGAGAGAAAGAACGACATGGAGAGACCAAGTTTTGGTGAACAAGGCCAGCACTTTATTTTTCAAAGTAGTTTTTATACCTTAAGTTATGCATAGAGGATAATGGGGGAAGGGGTAGAGTCATGCAGTAAGCCACGCTTTCTTCCTGCAAACTTATCATATGCAAAATTTTAGGTGATTTGCATCATCTTCTGGCCAGGAGGCCTGTTAACATTTTAAGACCCTTTCTTCAGAAAACTTATTTTTCTCTAAAGGTGCCACCCTCCAAAAGCATTAGATAAAGTTGCATTCCTACAGGGCAAAGGTGTGGTGGGCTATAACAAGAAAAAGAATTAACTCAAGGGTCCAAGATTACAAACATTAAAGCTACTACTTACACCAATTATATTAATCAATACACTGCCAGGGACACAGCAGATAAGGGATATGGAGACTTAGCAGCAAACATTGGCCCAACAAGTGAAAAACCCTTCACCAATACAATTTCTAATCAATCTTTTAACTGCTCAAAGGAATCTGTATTCAGACAGTTTAGAACATCTCATGCCTCTCACAGCTGGGAGGCTCTGAACAATCACATGTGGCCAGAAAAACCTATTCAGGCAGGCTAGAGGACTTGCAAAGGAGTTTGTAGGTTGAAACACTGTCACACCCAGGAATTATTAACTGGAGCTGTAAGTTAACTCTTTTTTTCAGAGAGAGGTAGTGGGGGACAGCCCCCCGTAAAGTCAGAGGTGTAGGTGAGAGCACAAAGCAGAAAGTAGGCAGACTCTGGTTTTGGGGGCAGATGCTCGAGAATTTCCAGGGGGACTCCTGAGGCTCGATCCCGCCTTTGCGTATGCGGAGCCTCCTTCCTCATGACCTTTGCCATGGCGGAGCTCCTGCTCCTGGCAGACAACAGAGGATGAGAAGGTTGGATAGCATCACTGACTCAATGGACCTGAATTTGAGTAAACTCGAGGAGTTGGTGATGGACAGGGAGTCCTGGTGTGCTGCAGTCCATGGGGTTGCAAAGAGTCAGACACGACTGAGCAATTGAATTGAACTGAACTGAAAATACACTCTCCTATTGTTTCAGGGAGAAGTCAATTCTAACTCCAGGTTGGAACTGTTTCTTTGACTTGCTCCTCATTTTTTCTGTTATTACAATCATACACAAAAGACTTCCTCAAAGGACCTTGCTCCTCTGCCTGACTCTTATACTGAAGTCCCTTTGTTTAGTTCAGCGGAAGATAATCTGACTCTGCACACTTTTGAAAAGAAGAGATTAACACATTCCTTCTTTGAGGCTGGCCATTCCCAGAGACATTTTGCAAGACTGAGGCCCTTTCACTCTATTTCCCCACTGCCTCTCCCTCTCTATTCTCCTTTTGACTTCAGTTCTTCATTGCTTCTCTCTGCCTCTACAGAAGAGCCTGGCATCCACATCCTGATATAATGGTTAGTTTGAGACATTAATCTACCATCTTCCTGGTCAGCTAATTTTCCAAATAAAGTCAGGTTTCTTTCCTCAATACCTCATGTCTCAGGTTCATTAGCCTGTCAGGAAGCAAGAAGATGAAGATTGGATTCAATAACAAATTTGGCTTAGACAGCCAGAAGTCTTGCTGCTAATGGCTAGACATCCCTTGTCAGGGAGTATTGGTGAAGCCCCTAGTAGCTGCCAGGACCAGTTGTCCTGAAGATCTTTCCCTCAAGATTCTCTGAAGTGAACTGAAACATGGAACTGTAGATTAAAAGACGTATAATTAGAAAGTTAAATTTTATTTGGGGTAAAATGAGGGCTGCAGCCCTGGAGACAGCATCTCAGATAGCTCTGAGAGACTGCTCCAAACTAGCAGTGTGGGAAAGTCAATATATATAATATTTTGGTGAAGGGAGATTTCAATGCCATGAAGCACTCATTTTACAAAAGATTTTTGTTAGTCATGAGAATCTGATGTCACCCTGAAGGGATTTAGTGCTTCTCTAGATATAAGGAGATGCAAGGATTGAGATAATAAAATATCTTGGGGCCACCCAAGATGGACGGGTCATGGTGGAGAAGTCTGACAGAATGTGGTCCACTGGAGAAGAGAATGGCAAACCACTTCAGTATTTTTGCCTTGAGAACCCCATGAACAGCATGGAAAGGCAAAAAGATAGGACACTGAAAGGTGAACGCCCCCAGGTTGGTAGGTGCCCAATATGCTACTGGAGATCAGTGGAGAAATAGCTCCAGAAAGAATGAAGGGATGGAGCAAAAGCAAAAGCAATACCCAGATGTGGATGGGACTGGTGATAGAAGCAAGGTTCAGTGCTGTAAAGAGCAGTATTGCATAGGAACCTAGAATGTTAGGTCCATGAATCAAGGCAAATTGGAAGTGTCAACTAGGAGATGGCAAGAGTGAACATTGACATTCTAGGAATCAGTGAACTAAGATAGACTGGAGTGGGTGAATTTAACTCAGATAACCATGAAATCTACTACTGTGGGCAGGAATCCCTTAGAAACAATGGAATAGCCATCATGATCAACAAAAGAGTCCAAAATGCAGTACTTGGATGCAATCTCAAAAACAACAGAATGATCTCTGTCCGTTTCCAAGGCAAACCATTCAATATCACAGTAATCCAAGTCTATGCCCCAACCAGTAATGCTGAAGAAGCTGAAGTTGAACAGTTCTATGAAGACCTGCAAGACCTTCTAGAACTAATACCCCAAACTGATATCCTTTTCATTATAGGGGACTGGAATGCAAAAGTAGGAAGTAAAGAAACACCTGGAGTAACAGGCAGATTTGGTCTTGAAGTACAGAAGGAAGCAGGCCAAAGGCTAAGAGAGTTCTGCCAAGAGAACACAATGGTCATAGCAAACATCCTCTTCCAACAACATAAGAGAAGACTTTACACATGGACATCACCAAATGGTTGACACCAAAATTAGACTGATTATATTCTTTGCAGCCAAAGATGGAGAAGCTCTATACAGTCAGCAAAAACAAGACCAGGAGCTGACTGTGCCTCAGATCATGAACTCCTTACTGCCAAATTCAGACTGAAATTGAAGAAAGAGGAGAAAACCACTAGATTATTGAGCTATGACCTAAATCAAATCCCTTATGACTATACAGTGGAAGTCAGAAATAGATTTAAGGGACTAGATCTGATAGAGTGCCTGATGAACTACGGACAGAGGTTCGTGACATTGTACAGGAGACAGGGATCAAGACCATCCCCCAAAAAAAGAAATGCAAAAAAGCAAAATGGCTGTCTGAGGAGGCCTTACAAATAGCTGAGAAAAGAAGAGAAGCTAAAAGCAAAGGAAAAAAGGAAAGATATGCCCATTTGAATGCAAAGTTCCAAAGAATAGCAAGGAGAGATAAGAAAGCCTTCCTCTGCGATCAATGCAAAGAAATAGAGGAAAAAGATAGAATGGGAAAGACTAGAGAGCTCTTCAAGAAAATTAAAGATACGAAGGGAACATTTCATGCAAAAATGGGTGTGATAAAGGACAGAAATGGTATGGACCTAACAGAAGCAGAAGATATTAAGAAGAGAATACACAGAAGAACTGTACAAAAAATATCTTCATGACCCAGATAATCATGATTGTGTGATCACTCACCTAGAGTCAGACATCCTGGAATGTGAAGTCAAGTGGGCATCACTACGAACAAAGCTACTGGAGGTGATGGAATTCCAGTTGAGCTATTTCAAATCCTGAAAGATGATGCTGTAGAAAGTGCTGCACTCAATATGCCAG
>NW_011485850.1:3810-6845 GCF_000754665.1 Bison bison bison | reverse complement strand
CAGGCACTCTTGCCTGGAAAATCCCATGGACGGAGAAGCCTGATAGGCTACAGCCCATGGGGTCACAGAGAGTCGGACATGACTGAGCAACTTCACTTTCACACACTAGTAAAATAATGCTTAAAATTCTGCAAGCCTGGTTTCAGCAGTATGTGAACCATGAACTTCCAGATGTTCAAGCTGGCTCTAGAAAAGGGAGAGGAACCAGAGATCGAATTGCCAACATCTGCTGGATCATGGAAAAAGCAAGAGAGTTCCAGAAAAGCATCCCTTTCTGCTTTATTGACTATGCCAAAGCCTTTGACTGTGTGGATCACAATAAACTGTGGAAAATTCTGAAAGAGACGTGAATACCAGACCACCTGACCTGCCTCTTGAGAAACCTACCTGCAGGTCAGGAAGCAACAGTTAGAACTGGACATGGAGCAACAGGCTGGTTCCAAATTGGAAAAGGAGTATGTCAAGGCTGTATATTGTCACCCTGCTTATTTAACTTATATGCAGTGTACATCATGAGAATCTGGACGTGGAGGAAGCACAAGCTGGAATCAAGATTGCCAGAAGAAATATCAGTAACCTCAGGTATGCAGATGCCACCACCCTTATGGGAGAAAGTGAAGAAGAACTAAAGAGCCTCTTGATGAAAGTGAAAGAGGAGAGTGGGAAAGTTGGCTTAAAGCTAAACATTCAGAAAACGAAGATCATGGCATTCGGTCCCATCACTTCATGGGAAATAGACGGGGAAACAATGGAAACAGTGTCAGACTTTATTTTGGGGAGCTCCAAAATCATTGCAGATGGTGACTGCAGCCATGAAATTAAAAGATGCTTACTCCTTGGAAGGAAAATTATGACCAACCTAGACAGTGTATTAAAAAGCAGAGACATGACTTTGCCAACAAAGGTCTGTCTAGTCAAGGCTATGGTTTTTCCAGTGGTCATGTGTGTATGTGAGAGTTGGACTATAAAGAAAGCTGAGTACAGAAGGAAGATCATTTGAACTGTGGTGTTGGAGAAGACTCTTGAGAGTCCCTTTGACTGCAAGGATATCCAACCAGTCCATCCTAAAGGAGATCAGTCCTGGGTGTTCATTGGAAGGACTGATTTTGAAGTTGAAAGTCCAATACTTTGGCCACCTGATGTGAAGAGCTGATTTGAAGACCCTAATTCTGGGAAAGATTGAGGGTAGGAGGAGAAGGTGGTGACAGAGGATGGGATGGTTGGATGGCATCACCGACTCAATGGACATGGGTTTGGGTGGACTCTGAGAATTGGTAATGGACAAGGAGGCCTGGCATGCTGCAATTTACGGGGTCGCAAAGAGTCGGAAACGACTGAGTGACTGAACTGAACTGATCTGAACTGAAAAGTATCCAACTATCCAAAGACCTGTCCCACCAGATTCCCTGGAGCAGAGTTCCTCACTCCACCCTGAACTCCCTTAGGGGTTTTTGAAAGTCAACGGAGGTAGTATCATGGGGTTCAGTCTCCATAGAAGCAGATGGTAAATGCCTTTGTTATTCAGTTTTGGCCATGCTCTTGGTTACTGTCAATTTGTAGTTGACAGAATTGACAAACTACAGGTCAACAGACTCAAATTTGTTCGTAAGTTTTTGTTCCTTTTGTGTTGTGAGTCAGTATATCCCTTGTGCCCAATTTTTGGAGAGGGGAATTGTTGGACTCTACAAAAGTTGGAACCAGTTTATTGGGGAACTCGTTATTGTGGGGACAAGCCTACCCTAATTGGGATTAGTTCATCTGTTTTATAGGGTACAATTTATTTACCTGATTAGGGAACTGGTTCAGTTGGAACCAGGGCTTCCTTGGTGGCTCAGACAGTAAAGCGTCTGCCTGCAATGTGGGAGACCCAGGTTTGATCGCTGAGTCGGGAAGATCCCCTGGAGAAGGAAATGGCAACGCACTCCAATACACTTGTCTGGAAAATCCCCTGGACAGAGGAGCCTCGTAGGTTATGGTCCATGGGGTTGCAAAGAGTCAGACACGACTGAGCGACTTCACTTTCAGTTGGAACCAGTTCATTAGGGAACAAGTTCATGTGGGGGTGGGCAGCCTAGTTGGGGTTAGTTCAATTGTTTTGTAGGGTAAACTTTATTTATCTGATTTAGGAACTGACTTGTCTGTGCTGTATGTCCTTTTTGTTGCAAGTTGACAGACTCAATTTTGTAGGATAAGTCACTCTGATGTGCATACCAAGAACATACCCTGCCACCGAAATTTGGGATTTTCCTTTATGGGACAAGCCAATTTGGTTGGGGTATGCTCTTGGAGAAGGGAAGTGTTGTTGGGTTCTACCTGGAACCATTTCACTGGGGATCTAGTTCTTGTGGGCACAAGCCTGCAGTAGTTGGAATTAACATATTTGTTTTGTAGGGCAAATTTATTTACCTGATTTGGGAACCAGTTCATTTGTACCTTGATGCTGGAATTTGCTTTTGTTCTCTTTGCTAGAATTTGCCTATGTTTTCTATGTTTTGGTGTTATCAAACTTGTAAAAATGGGAAATACTTCATCCATCCCAAAAGAAAGCCTTTTGGCACATATATTAGATAAATGAGCAAAATATAACTGTGAGCCTATGATTAAGAAAGATACAGTATACTATTGTAAGAAGGTGTGAACCCAATATATGTTAGCATCAGAAAAGCAATGTCCTCTGTCTCACAATTATACAATCTGACAGTTAGAAGCACTTTGCAAAGAAGAGGAACATACTAATAATAAATGAACAGGCCTAGGGCCTCCCTTGGATTTGAGGTGTCTGATTCTAATTTCCCTATAGGAGCCCTGGGTAATTTTGAGAGTTAGGAGCTTCAGCTCCAGTTTGAAAACTTTTCCTTTGAAGGAAAACTCAGACCTTTCAGGTCTAATGGGATCACTTTAATGTGACTTCTCAGCTGGCTAGATTTTTTTTTTTTTTTTTTCTTTTTCTGATTACTTTTGTAATGCACAGGTATTTGGCAATGCAGAGATATACTAACTACTTTCTCTAACTCTTCCTCTATGGTTTCTCATTT
>NW_011485850.1:0-204 GCF_000754665.1 Bison bison bison | reverse complement strand
ATGGAACAACAGACTGGTTCCAAATAGGAAAAGGAGTACATCAAGGCTGTATATTGTCACCCTGTTTATTTAACTTATATGCAGAGAAGTTTATTTAATTTAACATCATGAGAAACGCTGGACTGGAAGAAACACAAGCTGGAATCAAGATTGCCGGGAGAAATATCAATAACCTCAGATATGCAGACTACACCACCCTTATGG
>NW_011485849.1:9618-10465 GCF_000754665.1 Bison bison bison | reverse complement strand
GTATCCCAGTAACATACTGTAACTCAGACAATATTTTAGAAAGAGGCAGGAGGAGAAAAATGGAGAGAATCTATTTAGGTGGTAGGCCTTGTGGTGTGTAAATGGTTTGACTATCTTGTTTTACCAGGCAAAATCCTAATGAAACTGTGCAACCTCCGATTCGGACTTGAACCCACGGTCTTTTAATTAGAATCACTCACCTGGTGTCTGGATGTACTGAAGTTCAGGTGCTTTATGTCTCAGCTCAGAAAGAATTCAGTGAGAGACAAAGTGATAGTGAAGAAGTGGGTTTATTTATAGAGATAAAGATTCTATTGTATCTCTATTGTATACTCGATAAGAATGTGTTCCAATAAAACAGTTATTAGTCAAAAATTTTACTCTCAGTACTTATATGGTATGGAAGCCTTAAGAATATGTTCTAGAATATTGGTCCACAGATTTCTTCTTCACCTTACTGTAGCAAGAATCACAAAATCTTAGGAAAACTACCTTCTTACAGTGTTTTCATGACAGATTCTTCTATTTCAGCTAAATTTTATCGAGTCCTCATTTTCAAATAATTCACTGATTTAGCTATTACTATGTTTTGTTTCCCTGGAAAAGGAAATGACAACCTAGTCCAATATTCTTGCCTGGAAAATCCCATGGACAGAGGAGCCTGGCAGGCCACAGTCCTTGGGGTCACAAAGAGTTGGACATGACTGAGCAACTGAACACACACATACAGATTCTATAGACAGACTGCAGGCCATCTCAAAAGGCAAGAGTGGCTATAGCAGAAACACACTCAAGGGACAGAGTGTGGATCATCTCAGAAGGAAAGAGGCCTCTGCTTATTTAACTT
>NW_011485849.1:4773-5620 GCF_000754665.1 Bison bison bison | reverse complement strand
CTATCAAGAAGTTCATGGCCAGACACAGATGAAGACTGATGTGCAGTTAAATACTTTGGCCAAGGCAGTAGAATCAGCAGATGGCAGAACTGGGATTTAAATCTAGGACTGAACTTTCATTACTTCCTCTGCATGCGAGTTACAAGTAAAAGACTCTGTTGAATTATTTACCATAAGTAAAATAAGAGACATGAGAAGTTTAATATTCAATAGTCTAAAATATCTTTCCATATGGATAATACCTAATATTAACTTTGTTTATAATTTAAGAAAATATGCATGTAAACATAAACATTTATCCTGCCTATTTTTCAACTGTAATTTTATTATACTCAGGCACAAATTATTTACTGTGTGCCTGGGATATATTCACAGAAAAAAGAAAACTAGTTTTATTTAACTTTAATGATCAATAAATATGAAATGGCCCACAGTCAAAACATATTGAGGAAAACAAGTCAATTTTCATTAGTTTCTAAATTTATTAAGTAAACATTTACTGCATATTTAACTGCATTGATAGCACTACACTAGATGCTCTAGAAGAGGAAAACACATATGTCAGGGAGCCTATACTGAAAGGAGAGAGAGAAGAAAATTCTTAAGTATCTATAATGCAAGAAAAAAAAATGCATGACAAGGAGGAGTTGAGTAACAGAATAGATGACTTCTGGCCAGAGGTTTGGAGGACAAGCTTCAAGAAGGACAGAGAGCAGAGAGCTGGGCCTTGAAGAATGAATAGCCTTTAACATGCAGAATTGGAGGTCAGTCAGCAGACAGTGGTCATTCCAGACACAGGCAACCAAATGGACCAAGAGGGTTGGTCGCTAGCTTGGGATCTCCTCCA
>NW_011485849.1:0-396 GCF_000754665.1 Bison bison bison | reverse complement strand
TCAGAACACCACAGTGAAGAGTCACATAAATTTTATGGTTTCCCAGAGCATAGAGAAATTAAGTTTATACCACACTGTAGCCTATCAAGTGTGTAATAGCATTGTGACTGAAAGAAAAAACAATGTGCAGACCTTAATTTAAAAATATTTTACTGCTAAACAATGCTAAACATCATCTGAGCCTTCAGTAAGTTATAGTAGTAACATTAAAGTTCACTGGTCACAGATCACCATAAAATAGTAATGATAGTGAAAAACTGAAATATTGTGAGAATTAGCAAAATGTGACACAGAGACTTGGGGTGAGCAAATGTTGTTTTTAAAAAATAGCACCAATAGACTTACTTGATGTAGGGTTGTGACAAACATCCAATGTGTAAAAAAAAAAAAAAAAAA
>NW_011485848.1:10339-11518 GCF_000754665.1 Bison bison bison | reverse complement strand
TGGGAAGATCCCCTGGAGAAGGGAAAGACTACCCACTCCAGTATTCTGGCCTAGAAAATTCCATGGACTATACAATCCATGGGATCACAAAGAGTCAGACAGTTTACCTCTGCTGAGCTTCTTTCCATTTACTAGATGAGATACTGCTTGATTCATGAAATGTTGAATAAAGCTAATGGTATCTTTAAAAAATTATTGTATTTAATTTTGCTTTTTAACAGACTTGGTAGCAGTAGTAGGATCTGAAGTGAAATTCTGATTGATTCAGAAACAATGACAAATACAGCTGTAGCACCCGTGAGCCCTTTTGAGTTCTCTGTATTTTTCACCATATCTGAGAGCCATGGTTAAGTTTCTCTTGCTTTCAAGCTTCATTGTCTTTGCTGTGAGCTCTTGATCTAATGCACATTCTAGATCCCAGTCGACAGTTTCCCATTTGTTTGGAACCCTAGCCTAGTCCATAGTCCCCATTTGTTGAAGTGTGCTCTTTCAATCCTTTCTCCAGTACAAGGTTCCATGGTAGATATTACTGGAGGTGCACAGAGAGCCTTCTCTTGGTCAGGACACATTAACATCTCTTGAATACTGCTGATATATTAAGGTGCACATGTTTGTCTTTTGTGTAGATAAGGCCTATTGCTAATAGGGATCTCAGAAGGCCTTCTGGATGGTTGAATCAAGCGCTTACAAGCTATTAGAATACTCACCAACTAACTTAGATTCCCATGTTAAGATAAGTTGGTCACAAAATGGGTTAGATTGACACTAGGTCATCTGCCAACCTCAAGAAACCTTCAATGCAATGAAACATACTGTAAAATACTGAACAATCTCCAACCCAGTAGAATATCCCTTTTAGGTATTAGTTTGGCTCTAAGAAACCCAGAGGTTTAAAATAATGGAATTTTTAAATTTCAAAGAATTGTACATACCACGTTTAGGCAAACCTGCTTATTTTATATCTAAAAACTGTAGTCCTAGAAGCTGTAGTTCACCAGAAAAAATGACAAAATCATACTAAAAACAACCTAAAGTTACAATGGTCATTATGCAGAATGTTGCAATTAGATAAGATTATTCATTTAAAAAGTATACTTGAAAATAAGGGTTCCCTAATCAACTAGAATGGGATACCTAATTTAAGTGGCATGTAAAGCTTCCAAAGTCTTCAAGATTCCA
>NW_011485848.1:9754-10239 GCF_000754665.1 Bison bison bison | reverse complement strand
GATTAAAAAAAAAAAAATTAGGCCTTCACCTCTAAGCTAAAATAAAATGATAGAGGGAGGTGTGGCAGGGAACTTCTAAAGCCCTTATGAAAGGATTTATGCATAGATCAATTTATGATGTCATTTAAGATGCAACCTAATTCCTAGAGAAATTGAAAGCAACAGTCCTTATCTTACAAATCTTTGAAAAAACAGAAATGTGGCTTCAGGAACTCTATGTAGGTCATCTCTTTAAAGTATCAACTTTGGGGAGGTAATTCTCATCAGGAGAAAAATAAAAGGGGAAAAAGTTATATTGAAATTTAGGCAAATAAAAAATCTTAAGTATCTTTTTCAAAAATATAAAAAGTTGTAGTCATCTAAGGAGATAGTCTTAAATTATTCCAACTTGTGTAAATTAAATTTAGATCCAAATCTCTTCTATAAAAAGAGAGATGTTAATCTAATTAGGTTATTTAATATGTTAAATTATATGAGAAGCATTG
>NW_011485848.1:5394-7013 GCF_000754665.1 Bison bison bison | reverse complement strand
AACTTTTTATTTCAGGCTAGAAGATTTACCTTCCAAATGCAGTGAAAACTTAAATGACTCATGGCTTGAATGGGCAGATGCAAGAGTCCCTAAGAATGAATCCATTAGCAGTGCCACCTAACTGGAAGTGGTCTATGCCCTGATAGGGTTTATCTTTGTCCGTGTCTCTGGGAGTATGGGTGCCCGGATGGCTAGATAACCTCTTTGGTTATCTAACCATGTCCTTCAGTTCAGTTCAGTCGCTCAGTCGTGTCCGACTCTTTGCAACCCCATGAACTGCAGCACGCCAGGCCTCCCTGTCCACCAACAACTCCCGGAGTTCACTCAGACTCATGTCCATCGGGTCAGTGATGCCATCCAGCCATCTCATCCTCTGTCGTCCCCTTCTCCTCAGGCCCCCAATCCCTCCCAGCATCAGAGTCTTTTCCAATGAGTCAACTCTTCGCATGAGGTGGCCAAAGTATTGGAGTTTCAGCTTTAGCATCAGTCTTTTCAAAAACACCCAGGACTGATCTCCTTTAGGATGGACTGGTTGGACCTCCTTGCAGTCCAAGGGACTCTCAAGAGTCTTCTCCAACACCACCGTTCAAAAGCATCAATTAAACTGAGAATGAGACACCTCATCCATCAACTCCTCTGAATTTACATCACTGAGTTATAAGGGACCTGCTAGGAGATGTTTATGACTCAGAATTCACTTCCTTTGGCAGGGCCCCACTTCCCTGGTTAGGAGTAAATGTAACTAAGAGTATGAACTGGAACATCTCCTTAACTCTTAAAAATGTTTCATAATCCACTACTAAGACAATAACTGTCCAACAAAAATCCTTAGATTTTCTGCCAAAGTTCTTGATAATAGGATAGTTCCTGATTATCTCTTAGCTGAACAAAGAAGTGTCTAAACTATAACCAGCACCTCCTGCTGCACCTGGATTAACACTTCTGGGGAAGTTGAAACTCAGTTATGTAAGATCACTGAATAAGCCACTTGGCTTAAAAAGGTGACTCTTTCAAGCTTACTCTGACTTAATTGATTTTGATTGGGTAATGTGTTGGCAAAAATAATTTCAAAGTGCACTCCAAACACTGGGAATGATCCTGTTTGTAATAATCATAGTCTCCCCAGCACATGTATTCTCTCAAAAGGTTTAAATGCATGTCTATAGCCACTAATCACCAAACAAATAATCTCCTAAGACTGAAACACCAGAAAAGATGAAGAAAATGACTAGTTAAAAGATTGTGAATTGGAAGTTATGACTTAGGAATACCACACAGAGATCAACAAACTCTGTGAGAACTTCAAAGCCATAACTGGGAGAGGTGCTAATACCTTAAATTTTGATTACATGTCTCAGTTAAGGTGGGAATTTGAACAAAAGGGGAGAATTGTTTTAAAAAGAGATAACAGATTCAAAATGGAGTCACTTGTACTAAGCCCCATGTTATAAAACCAAGACTTAATACCTAACTGAACTGCAATTTAAATCTCCCCCAGGAATTTTATTTTTATTTTTTTATTGAAGGATAATTGCTTTACAGAATTTTGTTGTTTTCTATCAAAGCTCAACATGAAACAGCTATAGGTATATATATATACTCTCCCTTTTGAACCTCCC
>NW_011485848.1:4869-5294 GCF_000754665.1 Bison bison bison | reverse complement strand
TTTTTAAGTAATCTACATACCATCTTCCATAGTGGCTGTATCAATTTACATTCCCACCAACAGTGCAAGAGGGTTCCCTTTTCTCCACACTGTCACCAACATTTATTGTTTGTAGACTTTTTGATGATGGCCATTCTGACTGATGTGACGTAATATCTCATTGTGGTTTTGATTTGCATTTCTCTAATAATGAGTGATGTTAGGCATCTTTTAATGTGTTTGTTAGCCATGTGTATGCCATACTTGGGGACATAATTGCACTCATCTCACACACTAGCAAAGTAATGCTCAAAATTCTCCAAGCCAGGCTTCAACAATACATGAACTGTGAACTTCCAGAAGTTCAAGCTGGATGTAGAAAAAGGCAGAGGAACCAGAGATAAAATTGCCAATATCCACTGGATCATCAAAAAGGAAAGAGAGTT
>NW_011485848.1:1779-2851 GCF_000754665.1 Bison bison bison | reverse complement strand
GTGAGATTTGTGCTGAGTTTTTGTTTGTTTGTTTTTCCTCTGATGGGCAAGGCTGAGTGAGGTGCTAATCCTGTCTGCTGATGATTGGGTTTGTATTTTTGTTTTGTTTGTTGTTTAGATGAGGTGTCCTGCACAGGGTGCTACTGGTGGTTGGGTGATGCTGGTTTTTGTATTCAAGAGGTTTCCTTTGTGTGAGTTCTCACTATCTGAAACTCCCTAGGGTTAGTTCTCTGGTAGTCTAGGGTCTTGGAGTCAGTGGTCCCACTCCAAAGGCTCAGGGCTTGATCTCTGGTCAGGAATGAAGAGTCTACAAGTGGTTTGTTATGGCATTAACTGAGATTAAAACAAATATCCAAAAAGGAGAAACCAAAGATGAACCCCAGACAAATGGCAGTTACAAAATCAGGCAAATAATAATTAAAATAATGACATATACACATATACAAATACAGCCATGAACAAAGTCAAAACAGTCAAACAAAAATAAAGAAGTACAGTAGACTGGCCTGGCAAACAAAGGAAATCAAAAATTATATTTACCAGTTAAAAACAAAACTAACTAAAGCACAAACTGATTTTCAAAACTAAAGCAAGGTGCCAAGTGGGGAATAAAGCAATGAAAACAAAACTAACAAATAGGTTGAGAGGAAAGGAAAGACAGAAAGAAAGAAAGAATAGGTATGAAAAGTTAAATAGAGGTAGATGAAAAAGATTCATATACATTAAAGATTAACTGCAAGGGGAAAAGAACTGTATGAAAGGCAAACAAAGGAATAAATGTAGAAAAAATACAATAGGTTTAAGAAATTTAAAATTAAAATTATATTTTAAAAATGGAAGAAGAAAGAAAAAAGGAAAAAAAAAAAAGAGGAAAACTCCACAGAACTGCAAAAGCCCAATATAGATGCAGAAGTTTATAACAACAATAAAAAGTGTGACTGAATATACACATAGGCATATGCACACATAAGTAAAATCAAAACAATCAAAGAAAAATAAAGTCCAGTAGATTGACTTGGCAAACAAAGGAAACCAAAAATTATATCTATCAGAACAAAACTAACTAAAGCAC
>NW_011485848.1:540-1679 GCF_000754665.1 Bison bison bison | reverse complement strand
TATAACAACAATAAAGTGTGACTGAATATACACATATACAGATACACCCATAAGTAAAGCCAAAACGGTCCAACAAAAGTGAAGTATGGTAGACTGACCCAGCAAACAAAGGGAACCAAAAATTATATCTATCAGAACAAAACTAACTAAGCACAAACTGGAAAATAAAACTAAAGCAAGGTGCCAATTGGGAAATAAATCAATGAAAATAAAACTAATAAATATGTTGAGAGGAAAGGAAAGAAAGAAAGAATAGATATGCAAAGTTAAATAGAGGTAGATAAAGAAGATTTATATATATATTAAAGATTAGCTTCAAGGGGAAAAGAACAGTAGGAAAAACAAACAAAGGAATAAATGTAGGGAAAATAATAACAGGTTTAAAAATTTGAAATTATAAAAAGCAAAAAAAAAAAAACCTCAAAAGCTTAATTAGATTTCATAGTGCCAATAAAATCAACAAATATGACAGAGGGGAAAGAAAAAAATCCAAAAGAATCTACAGAACAAGTCAAAACATAAGAAAAATAAATGTTTTTATTGAGTCACTGATGTCAGAGTCCTTTCCCTCGCTGGGAGTCACAGTCCACTTCACCTCCCTAGGATGCCCTCTAACACTGTGCTGAACTCTGGACCTGCAGTGGGGGGCAGCTCAGACTCTAATCTGGTCCTACTCTTCTGTGTTCTAGCCTCCAATGTCCACAGCTATCAGAACTAGTGTGTTTTCTTTTGTGGGAGCTCTCACTGACCTTTTATATATTCTACAGACACAGAGTCTGCCTAGTTGATCCTGTGGATTTAATCTGAAGCTTGCACAGCTGGTGGGGTGTTTTGAGTCTTCTTCCTTAGTCACACTGCCCCTGGGTTTCAATTGTGGTTTTATTTTCACCTCTGCATGTGGGTCGTCCACTGGGGTTTGCTCCTGAGGCTGCACTGGAGGACTTGCCCCTGTGAGGGCCAGGTGTGGAGGTAGTGCAGCTGCTTGAGTTGCAGGGGTTCTGGCAGCACCAGGTACTCAGGAGAGTTGACAGGAAATATAGTGCTTTAGAAGGATATGGCAACCAGTATTGGCCAATACACTCCAGTATGCTTGCCTGGAGAACCACGCTTCTGACAGAGAAGCCTGGAAGGCCACAGTC
>NW_011485848.1:0-440 GCF_000754665.1 Bison bison bison | reverse complement strand
CAAAGGAAACCAAAAATTATATCTATCAGAACAAAACTAACTAAAGCACAAACTGAAAAACAAAACTAAAGCAAGGTGCCAACTGGGGAATAAAACAATGAAAATAAAGCTAACAAATATGTTGAGAGGAAAGGAAAGAAAGAAAAGAAAGCAAGAATAGATATGCAAAGTTATACAGAGGTAGATAAAGACGGTTTATATACATTAAAGATTAATCACAAGGGGAAAAGAACAGTAGGAAAGGCAAAGGAATAAATGTAGAAAAAATACAATAGGTTTAAAAAATTAAAAACTAAAATTATAAAAAAGAGAGAAGAAAGAGAGAGAGAGAAAAATAAACAGAAGGAAGAAAAAAGGAAAGCTCCACAGAACTGCAAAATCCCAAAGTAGAGCCAGAGGTTTATAACAACAATAAAGTGTGACTGAATATACACATATAC
>NW_011485847.1:16938-17349 GCF_000754665.1 Bison bison bison | reverse complement strand
ATTGATACTTCTCCCAGCAATCTTGAGTCCAGCTTGTGCTTCCTCCAGCCCAGCGTTTCTCATGATGTACTCTGCATAGAAGTTAAATAAGCAAGGTGACAATATACAGCCTTGACATACTCCTTTTCCTATGGAACCAGTCTGTTGTTCCATGTCCAGATCTAACTGTTGCTTCCTGACCTGCATACAGATTTCTCAAGAGGCAGGTCAGGTGGTCTGGTATTCCCATCTCTTTCAGAATTTTCCACAGTTTATTGTGATCCACACAGTCAAAGGCTTTGGGATAGTCAATAAAGCAGAAATAGATGTTTTTCTGAAACTTTTGCTTCTTCCATGATCCAGCGGATGTTGGCAATTTGATCTCTGGTTCCTCTGCCTTTTCTAAAACCAGCTTGAACATCTGGAAGTTCC
>NW_011485847.1:15101-16838 GCF_000754665.1 Bison bison bison | reverse complement strand
CCACACAGACACAAAACCCCCCTGCCACATCAAAGAGCAATTTTAGCAAACTTGCAGGATACAAAAATGAACGTGCAAATCAGCTGCATTTCTGTACACAGTGAACAATGTTAAAAGAAAATCACATAACAATTTTATTTACTATTGTATTAAAAATGGATGAAATATTTAGGAATAATTCACCAAGGAGGTGAAACATATACACTGAAAACTACTTAACCATTTCTAAAAGAAACCCAAAATAAACAAATAAATCTAGTAGTCATGGGCTGGAAATCTCAGTACTCTATATTTCCAAGTTACTCAAAGTGCTCCACAGATTTAATGAACTCATTATGAAACTTACAATAGAAATGTTTGCAGAAATAGAAAAAACTTGCCAGAAGTCATAAAGAATCTCAAGGGGACCACAAACAGCAAAAATACTCTTCAATAAGTACAAAGATGCAAGATGAAGGCTACCCTTTTTAAAATTTCAAGCCATATCACAATATAATCCAGATGGTGTAGTACTGGCATAAACACGGATTTATACACCAAGGGAACAGAAGAGAATGTTCAGAAACAACCATTTGCATATATTTAAAATCTAATGACAAGGATGCTAAGAAAACCCAGTGGAAAAAAGACAGTTGCCATAACAAATGGTGAATCTATGGGTTAAACAATGAAGAGGAAACCTCACCTGCATCAAAAGTAAAAACATCTCTGTGCCAAACCACGAAATGAACACCGTGAAAAGACAAAATCTGAAGAATGAAGGCAATGAAAGTGAATTTCCAGCTCTCAGAGATTTAGATTCATGTCACAATTTGAAACAGATGATGGAATAGCACACCCTCTATCACTGATACCTGATTCTGAACTTTCCATCCCATTTCCAATCAAGATTTTGAAGTCATTGACTCACTCATTAGCTTCAATTACCTTAGAACAAATTTCCCTTTTTAGGTCTTCTTCCAGATTTTACCAGGTACTGCGCAGTGATGGCACCCCATTGCAGTACTCTTGCTTGGAAAATCCCATGCATGGAGGAGCCTGGTAGGCTGCAGTCCATGGGGTCGCTAAGAGTCGGACACAACTGAGTGACTTCACTTTCCCTTTTCACTTACATGCATTGGAGAAGGAAATCGCAACCACTCCAGTATTCTTGCCTGGAGAATCCCAGGGACGGGGGAGCCTGGTGGGCTACCGTCTATGGGGTCGCACAGAGTCCTACATGACTAAAGCGACTTAGCAGCAGCAGCAGTGCATGTTAATACCTGACTTCCACCCACAGCTTCTTAATCCTGATTGACAGACAGCAGACTGCACATCCAGAAGGACCCGAGACAATCCCTGCTGCCCAACAGCACTGAGACCCCTTCTCAAACCTGTGGGGGTAAAGCCCTGCCCAGGATGGTGCCCTCCACACAAGGTCCAGGCCACTGGGTCATGGGGAGATGGGATCTAAGTGGAGACGACAGGCCCTGTGGGAAGTTTCCTGGTGAGTGTGCATGTACAGCTGTCAGGAAGGATACTTCAGAGTCAGAGATGATTAGTAAGTCCAAAGAAGGGATTTCAGGAAGGACAGACTGAGAATCAACTGAGAATATGATTTTACCTGAGAAAGAGCCATTCCTGTTTTCTTTCCTTTTTTCCTCCTCTTCCCAGCTTCTTCCTCAGACAATGTAAGTTTTTAGAAGTTGATCTTGCAAGTGGAAAACAGGCTGCTTAAGGCTTAGAATCAACATCCCC
>NW_011485847.1:14113-15001 GCF_000754665.1 Bison bison bison | reverse complement strand
CATCCCTTTGCAACTGCCTCAGCCATCCTGGGCGACCCCGTCGGTTCTCTCATTGTTTTCCACTTCTGACTTTGCCTTTCACTCTCAGTCACTGCTTCTTCTGATCCCCCTCGCCCACGTATCTACAAAAATGATGAGTAAATGAAATGCGCACCTATCAAAAGAGCACATTTTCCAACCAGATGGACTCGAGACGGAAAAACACTGGGTGTCACACGTCCAGCCCAGGGGTGAGGAAAAGGGACTGACCAGGAAGGGAGGCCTGCGGGGCAGAACGATCGGCCTGAGGAGACACGAGGGCAGAGAGGCTGGGAGCAAGGGGGGCAGGGCGGGCTCTCCAGAATCGCAGGACCGGGGAAAGGACGCAGCTTCTCCGGGAGCGGGGCTGTCGACGCGACCTCCAGTGGCCGACAGGGTGAGGCGGTGGAGGTGGGCGGGCCCGAATCCCCCTCGCGCCCGGGGACTTTACAAGGCACAGGCGTAGGTACTAACGGTTAAGTTTTAAGCAGGAAAATATCCCGAAAGGCTGTGTCTCTGGGGCCGAAGGCCGAAAAGCAAAAGGCAAGGACAAGCCTCAGAGCGATTTCGAATACTCGACCTGCAACCGCGGCCTCTGGGTTTATTTGGGGCGGACGGCGGGATATTGGGATATTACTTCCGCAGAATCACACCCTGAAGATGGGTGTGGCGAGGGCTGGTTGGACGGCTAAGCGCGCAGCACACGTTTACACTCAGTTCAGTTCAGTTCAGTCGCTCAGTCGTGTCCGACTCTTTGCGACCCCATGAATCACAGCACGCCAGACCTCCCTGTCCATTACCAACTCCCAGAGTTCACCCAGACTCATGTCCATCGAGTCAGTGATGCCGTCCACTCATCTCATCCTCTGT
>NW_011485847.1:11960-12597 GCF_000754665.1 Bison bison bison | reverse complement strand
AAAAGTACAAAGCTTATTTATGAGATGATGTTTTGTAATAAAACCATGGAGTTGCATATCCATGCACACATGCATGCACATGTAAATACACAATTGACTGAAATGAAGAGTTGCCTCTTGACACATTTTTAAATCATTTTCTCATTATCACTTTTAGTCATATGTATTTCAGCATCTCTGGGGCCATGAAAATGAATCAACTGTACTTAAGTTTGTCAATAGTACTTTTTTAAAAAGCTTGTTTATTTATTTAGGTTGTGCTGGTCTTTGTTACTTTGTGTGGCTTTCTCTAGTGGCACTGAGCGGGAGATACTCTGTAGTTGTGGTGAGTGGGCTTCTCACTGCAATGGCATCTTTTGTTACAGAGAACAGGTTGTAGGTGAACGGCAGGCACAAGGCTTCTGTAGTTGCAATACATGGGGTCTGCAGTTTTGGCTCACAGGCTCTCGAGCATGGGCTCAGTAGTTGTGGTGGATGGGCTTGGTTCCTTCCAGGCATGTGGAATCTTCTCGGACCAGGGAGATCAAACCCATATCCCCTGCATTCGCAGACACATTCTTATCCACTGTACCAATAGGGACGTCTCAACTTTAATACTATATTAGTTTAAAAAAAAAGTAGTAGGCATATAAAAAAC
>NW_011485847.1:8730-11860 GCF_000754665.1 Bison bison bison | reverse complement strand
AGCCATTTTGCTTTTTTGCATTTCTTTTCCATGGGGATGGTCTTGATCCCTGTCTCCTGTACAATGTCATGAACCTCAGTCCATAGTTCACCAGGCACTCTATCAGATCTAGTCCCTTAAATCTATTTCTCACTTCCACTGTATAATCATAAGGGATTTGATTTAGGTCATACCTGAATGGTCTAGTGGTTTTCCCTACTTTCTTCAATTTAAGTCTGAATTTGGTAATAAGGAGTTCATGATCTGAGCCACAGTCAGCTCCCAGTCTTGTTTTTGTTGACGTTTACACTAGAAGTAAAAAACTCAATGGGTGCCCGGTGACCTTCACTTGTGGCCTTCCGATTCCTTCCGCAGGAAACTGCACAGGCGCGGATTCTGAGGCGGAGCTTCCAGGTAGGGACACTGGGAGGATCCCTTCAGGCGAGGGGAGGGGCGACGAGTGTCTAGGTCTGCAGAACCAGAGCAAGGCGGGGCAAGGGGCAGGGAGGTGTTTAACAGTCCTGTGATTCCCCATAAATTAGACCCTGTTTTTTAAAATTTGTTGCCTTTAATATCTAAATAGATAGCATATTCTTCTATAATTACAGTATGGAAATGTCTATGAACAAAATAAACTTTTTGTCATATGTTGAGGAAAGAACGGTGGTAGTAGTGAAAGTCGCTCAGTCATGTCCAACTCTGCGACCCCATCGTCTATACAGTCCATGGAATTCTCCAGGCCAGAATACTGGAGTGGGTTGTCTTTCTCTTCTGCGTGGGATCTTCCCAAGCCAGGGATCTAACTCAGGTCTCCCGCATTGCAGGCAGATTCTTTACCAGCTGAGCACAAGGGAAGCCCCTGTTAGTAAGATTCATCCAGTGTTTTAGCAACAATATCTAAGCAGCCATGGTATGGTCAGTGTTTGGGGACAGACTTAAAAATCTGCAATCCGTGCCTACCTTTGATTTCTTCTTTGAGTGCCTGTTGGCTGCTAGGCAGTTCTCTTCTCCTTAAATTCTTCCCATTTAATTTGAATTTTATACATTCCCCCACAGCCTCCTGGAAATTGTGAGGATTTGGGCCGCTTTGAGCTCCCCCTCGGGATGAGAGGACAACATGCACTGGGCGCAGTGGAGAGGAGGAAGCTGGTGGGTTCCGCGGACCAGAGGCACTGCTGCGGTGCGGCTCCCCGCCACCATTCCAGCAGAGGGAGCTGGCCTTCCCAGGTCACTGTGTCTCCCCATTACACTTTTAAGACAAAAGCTTTTAACTTTGTAGACCAATATGTTGGAAACTAGGATATGTCCTCCTAACAAGTAGAAAAGTTTCAATAAAGATTTTATTTTCCTTTTTAAAATTGTTTGAAATTACGAAAGTATGACAACACATTTACATGAGGCTTTGAAAATAGTTACAGACAGTTCCACTATATATTACAATTTGTTAAGAGTAGACAAATTAAAAATTTTAGTTGGAATTTCAATATTAAACTCTCAAAAATTAATAGAATGGACAGGAAAGTAGGATATACTAGACCTGAAAAGAATTGTGAACCAATTCAACATAATTAAGACTTATACAATTTTCACACAAGAGCAGGATACAAATTTTATTCAAGTTCCCATAGACATTAACTGGAACATGACGTAAAACAAGGTGCAAAAGTTTCATGGCCTAAATAAAGAGTATTGAAATCATACAGGGCCTATTCTGTTATTACTGTGAAACTATGTGAGAAATCAAACCCAAAAGGTACCTGAAAATAACCCACATAATTTCAAGTGCAATAAATAAATAAATAAATAAATGTTTTTGTCAGCAGGTTCTTGCCTGTCCTGCTCCTGGCAATTCAGGGGTTGGGAACCTGGGTCTCCAAAGAGTTCCTGTAGGGCGATAATTGGATGCAGAACATTTCCTGCCATTAGAATAATTGAACCATCTTAAGAAAACAAGAAATTTTTTTCTGGATTTCTCTCTGTACTGCAAACTAAAATAAGAAGTACAAAACTATCCCTGGGGAAAATGTGCCATTTTACAGTGACATCCTGTATAACAACTTTTCCTCTTTGTTCTTCATTCAGCTGGATGGCCAAACTCCACATGGCTCGGTTCCAGAGACACAAGGTCAAAACCTACAGTCTGAGACTGGAGGACTAAGGTATGTGATGGGAACTTCCATCAGTACCTTTTTTTTTTTTTTTTAATTTTGAAATTGACAAAGTTTACTAACCATTGCTTTAAAAAGAGTAATTTTCGTTGATCAGTTGCTAAGTCAAATCTGACTCTTGGCAACTCCATGAACTGTAGCACACCAGGCTTCACTGTCCTTCACTATCTCCCAGGGTTTTCTCAAACTTGTACTCATTGAGTAGGTAATGCCATCCAACCATCTCATCCTCTGTCGCCCTGTTCTCCTGCCCACAATCTTCCCCAGCATCAAGGTCTTGTCCATTGGGTCTCCTTTTTGCATCATGTGGCCAAAAAGAGCAATACACCTTTAAAAATTGATGAAAACTGCATTGTTCCTTTAGTTCACATTCTAAGCTTCTACTGCTCTCCACACAACAGGCCAATAATTGAGAGACAAGTTGCTGGGGCAGGAATAACGACTTTATTCAGAAAGTCAGCAAACCGAAAATATGGTGGACTGTACCCCCAAAACCATCTTATCCGAGTTAGAACTCAGTCCCCTTTTACATAAAAGAGGAGGGAGTAAGTCAAGTTGAATTCCTTTGAACCTAAGGAATCAAACAGTTAAGTAACAGAGCATAAAAGTCCATCAATAAGAGTTCCCTGAGAAACCTCAAACAACATCAAGGAATTTGAAGAGCAATGGAAGGCCATAAAAGGTCATTGTATAGGGTCACTCCTCAACTCCTCCCCTCCACACAATATCAGTAATCTTATTACTATTTAAATCATTCCTGTGCTGGGGTAGAAAAAAATTTAAGGCTACATAATATATTTAAGATATAATTTCAACTGTTAAAGGAGAAGGCAATGGCACCACACTCCAGTACTCTTGCCTGGAAAATCCCATGGACGGAGGAGCCTGGTAGGCTGCGGTCCATGGGGTCGCTAGGAGTCGGACACGACTGAGCGACTTCACTTTCACTTTTCACTTTCATGCATTGGAGAAGGAAATGGCAA
>NW_011485847.1:7463-8630 GCF_000754665.1 Bison bison bison | reverse complement strand
AGCCTGTGCTGTAACGCCCAAGAGCCCAAACTACTAGGCCAACGTGCTGAAACTACTGAAGCATCATACAGCCCATGCCCTGCAACAAGACAGCACAACGAGAATCCCATGCACCACAACTAGAGAACAGCCCCCACTGCTGGCAACTAGAGAAAAGACCAAGCAGCAACAAAGACCCAGAACACCTAAATAAATAATTTTTCTTAAAAAAATTATTTTATCTGCAGTTAACTTTAGTTCTGTAGTTATTAACAAAAACCAAAGTCTATTTGTTAATTCCATAATAAAACAATGAACCAAGGTTAGTAAAGTTGGGGACTTCCCTGGCAGTCCCATGATTAAGACCTCGCACTTCCATTTCAGGAGTTTCAGGTTCAATCCATACTCAGGGAACTAAGATTCTGCAAGCTGCACCATGTGGCAAAGAAGACAAAAAAATATCAGTAAACTTGGATTTCATAGTGAAAAATAGATGATGGAATGAAAAGTCCTCTAGCCCTGAGGTCTCTTTCTGAACTTTCCATTCCATTCTCAAACACCAAGATGTTCAAGGAGGTCCTTAAATGTACTACATAGTCAGGGCTGATTTCCCCTTATTGGCCTCTTTTCCAGATTTTACCACGTACTGTGAGTGTTAATACCTGATGTCCACGTGCAGCTTCTTTACTCTGGTTGACAGAGAGCAGACAGCGCATCCAGATGGGCCCCAAGCAAACTTGCTGCCCAACAGCACTGAGACCACATCTCCAACCCGTGGGTGAGAAGCCCTGCCCAGGACGGTGCCCACGGGAGCCTCCTCACAAGGTCCAGGTCACTAGGTCATGGGGAGACGGGATCTAAGTGGAGATGACAGGCCCTCAGAGAGGGCCCCTGGTGAATATGTGTTGGGGGCCAGAGTGAGGTACTCCGCCCATGGCAAAGGTCATGAGGAAGGAGGCTCGACATATGCAAAGGCGGGATCAAGCCTCAGGAGTCCCCCTGGAAATCCTCGAGCGTCTACCCCCATAACCAGAGCCTGCCTACTTTACTACTTTGTGCTCTTTCCTACATCTCTGACTTTACAGGGGGCTGTCCCCCACCACCTCTTTCGGAGAAGGAGTTAACCTAGAGCTCCAGTCAATAAAAACTCTTGGGTGTGATAAGAGTGTTTTAACCTACAAACTCCTC
>NW_011485847.1:3496-6299 GCF_000754665.1 Bison bison bison | reverse complement strand
CACCATGCTTACTAATTATGCCTGGGTTTCTAAGATCCGACCGGGGAGGCCTCAGTGTCTCCTCTCCTTCGGGAGAACGGAAGGACGCCTGCGGCCTACGTAAGTGGTGCAAACTTCTTGTCTTGAAGTTTTATTGGTCTCCCGCATAAACCAAGCTACTCAGCCTCTTTTCTCCACTGAATTTTCCTACTGAGCTATCCTCATCCTATTACTCTTTATATCTTTGATAAAATATTTAAATAAATAGGTCGCCGACGCCGTCCCCGCTTCGAATACCCTGGATCAGCCGGGGCAGGACCCCGGCAAATATGCATGTACAGGAGACAGACAGAGTACTCCAGAGTCAGACACTATTAGTGAGTCCAGAGATGGGCATTTCAGGAAGGACAGACTGAGAATCAACTCAGAATATGACACCTGAGAAAGAGCCATTTCTGACACTTTTTCTCCCCTCTTCCAGGTTTTTTCTCAGGCATCCTGCAGAGATGGATACTGAAAGTTGAAAACATGCTGTTTAATACCTACAATCAACATTCCCCCTTCCTGAGTCCCAATTACACATGAAGGGAAGCCCTCCATGGGGAACAGACAGTCCTCTGTGCCCACTATCTCAGGAGGGACTCAGGACAGTCAATTCCAGCACAGAGAACAACAGAGGAGCTTTCCCACACTTTCCCTCGGATCACACTCCCCTCCTGGTGAGGCCTCACGTACTCAGCAACAGGGGGCACCTCCGCTGACCCCACGATCCCCTTCAGGTCACACAGCAGGCCCTGGTCCATCCCCACTCAGAGCAGAGTGGCCTCCTCATCCCTGGGGCTGTTCTCAGTCTCAGAAGTGGAGCCTAAGAGCCTTGGTTCTCAATGTAGGATCCAGATCAGATTTGCTGCACTGTGAACATACCTGGGACTAGGACCCACACAGGTATCTGAGGACGTCTGATAGGGCAGGGGGCACCATACATGGTTTTGCAAAATGCTTCACGGATCTCATGGGAAACATGGGTTGAACACCATTAAAGGTGGCAAACCCAGCCCACCTCCTACTTTCTTCTTTTCCAGCCTTACTGAGATAGAACTAATGAAATAGATATGTGTATACTTATCAGGCATGATGTGACCATTTGACAGATGTATACACTGTGAAATATTATGACAATCCAGTCATCAACACATTCATGAACTCCCAGTTTCCATGTTTGTATGGTGAGAATACTTCAGATTTACTCTGCTGGCAAATTTAAAGTATGTAGTAACACAGAAGAATTTACTGCAGTTTGAATGCTGCACATAGGTCCCCAGAACTTACTCATTTTACAACTCAAAATTCATACATGAACATCTTCCCATCTATAGATTGCTTTGGGTAGAATACTCATTTTCACTATATCGATTCTTCCAATCCACGAACATGGTATATTGCTCCATCTATTTGTGTCATCTTTCTTTCACTAGTGTTTTATAGTTTTGTACACATAAGTCTTTTTGTTTCTTTAGGTGAATTTATTCATAAGTACTTTATTCTTTTCATTGCAATGGTGAATGTGGGTCTTTTCTTAGTTTCTCTTTTTTCATTGTTAGTATATAGGAATGCAAGAGATTTCTGAGTATTAATTTTATATCCTGCAACTTTACTATATTCATTGATTAGCTCTAGTAATTTTCTGGTGGTATCTTTAGAGTTTTCTATGTAGAGGATCGTGTCATCTGCAAACAGTAAGAATTTTACTTCTTTTCCAATCTGGATTCCTTTTATTTCTTTTTCTTCTCTGACTGCTAGGACTTCCAAAACTGCGTTGAATAGTTGTGGTGAGAGTGGGCACCCTTGTCTTCTTCCTGAAGAAGTTAGATAGAGGAAATAGCGTGCACAACTTTTGTGTGGTTTCTTTGAAAGACATATATTTTTAAGTCTAATACACTCTGATGTCTTGAGAAAGCCCTTGCCTACACAGTTCATGACTTCTCTTCAATATGGACTCTTATTGCATAATACTTCAACTCAAGGTGGAACTTATTCCACTCCGATTGCATCTGTAAAGCATTGCTGTAGTATCATCCCCAAACTTTGCTGTTTCAGAAAATTCCTTCCTACAAACACATTTGTGTGGCTTGTCTCCAGGATATATATTCCTACATACCTAAAGAGTGAGTAGTAATTGTAAATACTGTCATAGTCATTGCATTTCTAAGTATAAGTATTTGATAAATCCTGAGTTTAAGGCAGCACCTAAAAGCCTTGCCACATTACATACACTTGTAAGGATCTCCCTAGTATGAATCATCTGATGATTGGTGAAATATGAGCCCCGAGTGAAGGTTTTACACATTCAATATCACTTGTAAGCTTGTCCTTCAGAATGACTTCTTTGGCTAAGTGCCTAAGTCACGTCAGTCGTGTCCAACTCTGTGTGACCCCATACGTCAGCCCACTAGGCTCCCTTGTCCTTGGTTTCTCCACGCAAGAACACTGGAGTGGGTTGCCATTTCCTTCTCCAATGCATGAAATTGAAAAGTGAAAGGGAAGTCGCTCAATTGAGTCTGACTCTTCGCAATCCCATAGACTGCAGCCTACCAGGCTCTTCCATCCATGGGATTTTCCAGGCAAGAGTACTGGAGTGGGGTGCCATAGCCTTCTTGAATGACTTCTTTCAGTTTGGTTCAGTTCAGTTCAGTCGCTCAGTCGTGTCTGACTCTTTGCGACACCATGAACCGCAGCATGCCAGGCCTCCCTGTCCATCACCAACTCCCGGAGTTCACTGAGACTCACGTCCATCGAGTCAGTGATGTCATCCAGCCATCTCATC
>NW_011485847.1:0-638 GCF_000754665.1 Bison bison bison | reverse complement strand
GGGACTGATGTTGAAGCTGAAACTCCAATACTTTGGCCACCTGATGTGAAGAGCTAACTGATTTGAAAAGACCCTGATTTGGGGAAAGATTGAGGGCAGGAGGAGAAGGGGAAGACAGAGGATGAGATGGTTGGATGGCATCACCGACTCGATGGACATGGGTTTGGGTGGACTCCGGGAGTTGGTGATGAACAGGGAGGCCTGGTGTGCTGCGGTTCATGGGGTCACAAAGAGCTGGACACGACTGAGCAACTGAACTGAACTGAACTCCAGCATGAATTCTCTGATGAACTGTAAGGTGTGCATTTTGACTAAAGGCTTTGCCACATATATCACATTTATATGGTTTCACTCCAGGATGAACTCCCAGATGAATTCCAAGGTGTGCATTTTGAGTCAAGCACCGGCCACACACATCACATTTATATGGTTTCTCTCCAGTATGAATTCTCCAATGAACCGTAATATAAAACCTGTAACAGAAGGCTTTGCCACATAAATTACATTTATACGATTTATTTCCTGTATGAACTGCTTGATGGTTGGTTAGAGCTGAACGTGCATTGAAATCTTGATCACACTCATTACATTTGTAAGTTTTTCACTCTAGAATGAATTCTCTGAAGAATTCCAAGGCT
>NW_011485846.1:4554-6176 GCF_000754665.1 Bison bison bison | reverse complement strand
ACACACACAAGTTAGAGGGAGACACACACATTGAGGAACACACAGACACTACGAAAGCGATCCACTCCACTGATGCAGACACACAATGAGACAGAAACAAACACATGGAGTGTGAGACACACTGGGAGACACACGAACAGAGACACTGTGAGAGTCACAGAGAGACACACACACGCACATACACACACACTGAAAGGGACAGACAGACACTTAGAGTTAGCCACGCACACTGAGAGAGACAGACAAACACATACACACGCACACTGAGAAATACAAACACATGAGATAGACACACACATGAGAAAGACACACACTGAGAAAGATTGAACACACAACATACAGAGAAACACAAACACACTGAGAGACACACACACTGAGACAGAGACAAAAACACATTGAGAGACACACACAGAGACACATAGAGACATGCAAACTGAGAGGGACACACACACTGAGAGACACAAACACTGAGAGACATACACAAACAGAGAGAGAGACACACACACACGCTAAGAACCAGACACACTCACAATGAGAAAGACACACAGACTGAGAGAGACACACACACTGAGAGATAGAAAAAAAAATCACACTGAGGGACACACATACTGAGAGACACACACAGAGACAAATAGTGACAGGCAGACTAGAGGCACACACACACTGAGGGAGACAGCCTCATCCAGAAAGAGACACACACTCCTGAGAGCAAGATCTACACACCCACACTGAGGGAGAGAAACTTAAACAAGGATAGCAAGACACACACTCACACACTCAGACACACAAACACTGAGAGAGAGACACACAGAGACACACACTGAGAGAGAGACAAAAGTACACAGAGAGACACACACAGAGACATGCAAACTGACAGGGACACACACACTCAGAGACATACACATACGGAGACAGACACATACACAAAGAACCAGATACACTCACAATGATAGTGACACACTGAGAGAGACACACACTGAGAGAGAGAGAAAAACACAGAGAGAGACACATACAGAAAGAGAGAGAAAAACACACAGAGAGACACACATATTGAGAGACACACTCAGAGACACACAGACACATTCAAACTGAAAGGGACACACACACTGAGACAGACACCCTCATCCAGGAAGAGACACACACTCCTGAGAGCTAGAACACACACACACACACACACACTGAGGGAGAGAAACGTAAACAAGGAGAGTGAGACACACACTCACACCCTGAGAGAGACACACAAACACTGAGAGACAGCCACACACACAACTTAGAGGGAGACAAACACACCTTGGCCTACACACAGACACTAAGAAGAGACGCACAACACTCAGGCAGACACACAATGAGACAGAAACACAAATGGAGAGAGAGACACACTGGGAGACACACAAACAGAGACACTGTGAGAGTCACAGAGAGAAACACACACACAGAGACACACACACTGAAATGAACACACACACACTGAGAGTTAGCCATGCACACTGAGACAGACAGACAAACACACACACACTGAGAAAGAAACACACATGAGAAAGACACACACTGTGAAAGAGTGAACACACAACATACAGAGAAACACACACTGAGAGACACACACACGGAGACAGAGACAAAAA
>NW_011485846.1:0-441 GCF_000754665.1 Bison bison bison | reverse complement strand
CTGAGGGAGAGAAACTTAAACAAGGAGAGCGAGACACACTCACACACTCAGAGAGACACACACACACTGAGAGAGAGACACACACTGAGAGAGAGACAAAAGTACACAGAGAGACACACACAGAGACACACACAGACATGCAAACTGACAGGGACACACACACTCAGAGATATACACATACGGAGACAGACACATACACAAAGAACCAGATACACTCACAATGACAGTGACACACTGAGAGAGACACACACTGAGAGAGAGAGATAAACACAGTGAGAGACACACACACACACAGAGAAAAACACACTGAGAGACACACATATTGAGAGACACACTCAGAGACACACAGACACATTCAAACTGAAATGGACACACACACTGAGAGAGACACCCTCATCCAGGAAGAGACACACATGCCTGAGAGCGAGATACACACACACT
>NW_011485845.1:14263-14841 GCF_000754665.1 Bison bison bison | reverse complement strand
AGTCTTTATATCTTCTCTCACTGACAACACATTATCCGACTTGACCATACACACTGAAACATTTTCCTTGTCACTTTAGTAGATTTGAGTCCATAATTTTTAATCTTTAAAAAATGAACCCCTAGTGAAAATCAAGAAGAAAGCAATTGTGAACTCTCTGTTGCATTGGCAGTCTCTGATTAGCAAATTCAAGAACATATTTTAGAACCTCTAAAAACATGTATTTTTTCAAAGTAGTTTTTCTCAATGTAATACAAGGCATGTGTCTAATAGATACGTGTCTGTGTATAACTGAATGAAGTTCCTGAAAACCAAAAACAAACACAACATCGGAAACCACAGTCTACTCCAACAGAATATAAAAATTTACCAAAATAATAGAGTGGGGCATGAAGAAATGTTGCCACCTTGTGGCCACTTTGGGTAGCAACAATTTAAAACCTGTGAAGATGGGCGCGTAATATCCCCAGGCCTTCAGGGATGCGAGGAAAAAACACCTGTTGTCAACGAACGACCTTAGGTAGATCCTGGAAAAAGAATTCCAAACCTGGCAATTGGTCAAGAAGCCAACCTTACTC
>NW_011485845.1:10325-10751 GCF_000754665.1 Bison bison bison | reverse complement strand
AAAAGTGAAAGTGAAGTCGCTCAGTCATGTCTGACTCTTAGCGACCCCGTGGACTGCAGCCTACCAGGCTCCTCCGTCCATGGGATTTTCCAGGCAAGAGTACTGCAGTGGGGTGCCATTGCCTTCTCCGACTTATTTTTAGGACAGCACTATTGACTATATTGAAGACAGTGTTAAACAAAATGTCCATCGATACAAAAATGAAGGTAACTGGTCCATCTAGACACCAGAATACATTCAACCAGCAACAGAAGGAGACAGTGGCCTGGATGGACGGAGGGGACGTAAGGAAAACACGCATCTCCTCAACTTGCGTCCTCAGGTGGGTCCGGGGAAAAGAATTCAAAACAGGGCAGACGGTCAAGAGGCCAATCTTGAGAGGCGGGGTTTAATCACAGTTTTGTTTGTTTGTTTTTTTAATCAAAT
>NW_011485845.1:9099-10225 GCF_000754665.1 Bison bison bison | reverse complement strand
TCTATTAGAAAAAAATAAATTACCAAAAAAAGTGGAGGATGAAAAATGCTGCCGCCTTGTGGCTGCTTTTGGTAACAATAGCTGAAAAACCTGTGCTGACCAGTCCTTCAGGCACGTTAAGTAAATACACCTGTTCTCAACAAATGTCCTGGGGTAGGTCCTGGAAAAAGATTTCAAAACAGGGCAGGTGGTCAAGAGGCCAACGTAACTTGTTAATAGCCAGGACAGAGGACAGGGAGGAGGGTCCTTAAACAAGCAAAAAGAGAATCAAATTACAACACTCCCTAACCATTTAAAGAAAAACTCCAAATTAGTTAAAGAACTAAATGGAGAGACAATTACTCCCTACCATTAGAGGAAAGCATAGGAAAAACAGGCTTTGACATAAATCACAGCAAATTCCCTCTGGATCCACCTCTTAGAATAAGGAAAAAATAGAAATAAGAAAAACTCAGCAAGGGACCTCATTAACCTTAAAAGCACTTACACAGCAAGGGAAACCATAACGAACGAAAATGACAACCCTCAGAGTGGAAAAAAACTTTACAAGCAAATATATCAACAAGTAATTCATCTGCAAAACAAGCAAACAGCGCATGCAGCTCGATTAAAACACACACACACACACAACAGAAATGGGCCAAAGATCTAAACGGATATGTTTTCAAAGAATGTATCCAGATCGCTATAAGGCACATGAAAAGATGCTCAGCACCCCTAATGATTGGAGAAATGCAAATCAAAGTGACAACGAGGTATCAGCTAAAAATCACTGAGAGTGAGTATCCTCCAAAAGGTCTACAAAGATTAAACTCTGCCAGGAGCGTGGGGAAAAGGAATCCTTCTACCCTGGGGATGTAAACAGGTGGGTGTGGCCACGAAGTAAACCTGCATGGAGATTCCTTAAAACACTAACAGGGAGTTACTAATGCCCTGGAAGCCAACTCCTTGCCTTAGATCCAGAAAAAATAAAAAATTTAAATGATATGTGCATGTACCCTTATTTTTGCTGCTGCTGCTGCTAAGTCACTTCAGTCGTGTCCGACTCAGTGTGACCCCATAGACGGCGGCCCACCAGGCTCCCCCGTCCTGGGATTCTCCAGGCAAAGAACACTGGAGTGGATTG
>NW_011485845.1:4672-5997 GCF_000754665.1 Bison bison bison | reverse complement strand
TCTTTTAATTTCATGGCTGCAGTCACCATCTGCAGTGATTTTGGAAGACCCAAAAAAGAAAGTCTGACACTGTTTGCCCATCTATTTCCCATGAAGTGATGGGACCGGATGCCATGATCTTCGTTTTCTGAATGTTGAGCTTTAAGTCAACTTTTTCACTCTCCACTTTCACTTTCATCAAGAGGCTCTTTAGTTCTTCACTTTGCCATAAGGGTGGTGTCTTCTGCATATCTGAGGTTATTGAGATTTCTCCTGTCAATCTTGATTCCAGCTTGTGTTTCTTCCAGTCCACCGTTTCTCATGATGTACTCTGCATATAAGTTAAATAAGCAGGGTGACAATGAAATGTTACAGAAATGTAAATCAAAAAAGTACAAGGAGGTATCAGCTCATAACGGTCAGAACGGCCTTTGTCTATAAGCCTTAAAAACGATAAAGGCTGGAGAGGTTGTGGAGAAAAGGGAGCCCTCCTATGCTGATGCTGGGACTGTAAGTTGCTAACAGCCACGATAGAGGACGGAGTGGAGGTTCCTTCAACTTGTGAACAGTGGAAGAATTTACTCCTCTCCCTAACCGCTTACAGATGAAGGAATTTAAAATCGATTAAAGAATTTTATGTAGGGACGATTCCTCTAAATCTCTTGAGGAAAATATATGCAGAACACACTTTAACATAAATCACAGCAAGTTCTTTTTGGATCTATACTCAGAATTATTAAAAATAAAAGTACACTGAAAAAAAAAAGGCACCTCATTAACCTAAAAAGGTTTTGCACAGGAAGGGCAACCCTAAAGGAAAGAAAAAGACAACCCTCAGAATGGGAAAATAAATGTTTGCAACCGAAGTTAAAAATAAGGAATTCGTCTCCAAAGCTCCAAAGATGCAGCTCACGATAAAACAAAACTATGAACCCAGCAGGAATACAGGCAAAGATCTAAACGGACATTTTCCAAAGAAGGCATCCAGATGGCCATAGAGCGCGTGAAAAAATGCTCAGGACCACACTTACAGAAATGTCAATTGAAACCGCAACCAGGTATCACTCACACCTCTCAGACAGCTCCCCCAAACCTACAAAGATTAAATGCTGCCCAGAGCGAGGGGAACAGGGACTCCTCCTACACTGTGGGCGGGGAAGGAAATGGGTGGGTGTGGCCACAGGGAAAACAGTAAGGACATTCCTTAAAACACTGCTGCTGCTGCTGCTACTGAGTCGGTCAGTCGTGTCCGGACTCTGTGCGACCCCAGAGACGGCAGCCCACCAGGCTCCCCCGTCCCTGGGATTCTCCAGGCAAGAACACTGGAGTGGGTTGCCATTTCCTTC
>NW_011485845.1:0-1422 GCF_000754665.1 Bison bison bison | reverse complement strand
ACTTTGGCCACCTCATGCAAAGAGTTGACTCATTGGAAAAGACTCTGATGCTGGGACGGATTGGGGGCAGGAGGAGAAGGGGACGACCGAGGATGAGATGGCTGGATGACATCACCAACTCGATGGACGTGAGTTTGAGTGAACTCCGGGAGTTGGTGATGGACAGGGAGGCCTGGCGTGCTGCGATTCATGGGGTCGCAAAGAGTCGGACACGACTGAGCGACTGAAATGAACTGAAGGAATATAGACAAAAAAGTTTGTCCTTTCCTCCTCCTTGAGAATTCCAGACCCCTCTCTCCTTGGGGACCCCCGGACTTCTTATCAACCTGCCTAGGAACTGACTGTCTCACTCTTGAGTGAAGTCTATGGCCACATCCTGGAATGTCAGCCGTCCCTGAAATACAAAGGACATATGCCATGTGACTGTGGGAAGACTTCCTAATGTGATCCAGGATGAAAACAGCACGTACAGAGAACTAGTTTTTCAATGAGAAGAGTGTCTGATGTTATACAATAATATACTTTTTTACGTAGTAATATGCTTTACCACATTTCTAACATGAGGAAAATAGGATGACAGATGATCCACAAAGCCACTTGTGCTTCCCTGGTGGCTCAGATGGTAAAGAATATGTCTGCAATGCGGGTGACCTGCATTCGATCCCTAGGTTGGGAAGATCCCCTGGAGAAGAGAATGGCAACCCACTCCAGTTTTCTTGCCTGGGGAATCTTATGGAGAGAGGAACCTGGCAGGCTATAGTCCACAGGGTCAGAAAGAGTGGGACGTGACTGAACGACTATGATTCATTCATTCATGCATCTGGGAGAAAAATTATTAATGTGATCAACAGAGGCATATTTACTTTTAAGGGTTTTCCTTGTGTTCCTCAGGATAAATATCAATCAAAGCAGGAATATTTTTAAAAAGCACATTGTGATTCAAGAGTTCTAGGGTGAAGCCACAGTTTTCCATCTTGAACAAGCTTAGTTTTCACTAAATGTCTGGTTGATAAATGGCCATTGTGAGTAGCACAGAGGTAAAAGAGCCATGGCAAATAGCCATGGCATCCACTCCCATCACTTCATGGCAAATAGATGCGGGAACAGTGGAAACAATGAGAGACTTTATTGTTTTGGGCTCCAAAATCACTGCAGATGGTGACTGCAGCCATGAAATTAAAAGACGCTTGGTCCTTGAAAGAAAAACTATGACCAACCTAGACAGCGTATTAAAAAGCAGAGACATTACTTTGCTGACAGAATTCCATCTAGTCAAAGCTATGGTTTTTCCACTAGTCATGTATGGATGTGAGAACTGGAATATAAAGAAAGCTGAGCACCAAAGAATTGATGCTTTTTAACTGTGGTGTTGGAGAAGACTCTTGAGAGTCCCTTGAACTGCAAGAAGATCCAACCAGTCCA
>NW_011485844.1:19050-19724 GCF_000754665.1 Bison bison bison | reverse complement strand
CACACTCACCCTCTCCCACAGAGTCCAAAAGACTGTTCTATACATCAGTGTCTCTTTTGCTGTCTCGCATACAGGGTTATCGTTACCATCTTTCTACATTCCATATATATGCATTAGTATACTGTATTGGTGTTTTTCTTTCTGGCTTACTTCACTCTGTATAATAGGCTCCAGGTTCATCCAGCTCCTTAGAACTAATTCAAATGTATTCTTTTTAATGGGTGAGTAATACTCCATTGTGTATATGTACCACAGCTTTCTTATTCATTCATCTACTGATGGACATCTAGATTGTTTCCATGTCCTAGCTGTTATAAACAGTGTTGCAATGAACACTGGGGTACAGGTGTCTCTTTCAATTTAGTTTCCTCAGTGTGAATGCCCAGCAGTGGGATTGCTAGGTCGTATGGCAGTTCTATTTCTTTTTAAGGAATCTCCACACTGTTCTCCATAGTGGCTGTACTAGTTTGAATTCCCACCAACAGTTTAAGAGGGTTCCTTTTTCTCCACACCCTCTCCAGCATTTATTGCTTATAGACTTTTGGATCACAGTCATTCTGTCTGGCGTGAAATGGTACCTCATTGTGGTTTTGATTTGCATTTCTCTGATCATGAATGATGTTGAGCATCTTTTCATGTGTTTGTTAGCCATCTGTATGTCTTCTTTGGACAAA
>NW_011485844.1:16464-17454 GCF_000754665.1 Bison bison bison | reverse complement strand
ACTCTGTAAGCTAGAATTTTGTTAAGGATTTTTGCATCTATGTTCATCAGTGATATTGGCCTATAGTTTTCTTTTATGTGGCATCTTTGTCAGGTTTTGGCATTAGGGTGATAGTGGCCTCATAGAATGAGTTTGGAAGTTTACCTTCCTCTGCAATTTTCTGGAAGAGTTTGAGTAGGATAGGTGTTAGCTCTTCTCTAAATTTTTGGTAGAATTCAGCTATGAAGCCGTCTAGACCTGGGCTTTTGTTTGCTGGAAGATTTCTGATTACAGTTTCAATTTCCATGCTTTTGATAGGTCTGTTAAGACTTTATATTTCTTCCTGGTTCACTTTTGGAAAGTTGTACTTTTCTAAAAATTTGTCCATTTCTTCCAAGTTGTCCATTTTATTGGCATATAGTTGCTGATGGTAGTGTCTTATGATCCTTTGTATTTCTGCATTTTCTGTTGTGATCTCTAAATTTTGATTTCTAATTTTATTGATTTGATTTTTCTCCCTTTGTTTCTTGACAAGTCTGGCTAGTGGTTTGTCAATTATATTTGTCCTCTCAAAGAACCAGCTTTTGGCTTTGTTGATTTTTGCTATGGTCTCTTTTGTTCCTTTTGCATTTATTTCTGCCCTAGTTTTTAAGATTTCTTTCCTTCTACTAACCCTGGGGTTCTTCATTTCTTCCTTTTCTAGTTCCTTTAGGTGTAGAGTTAGGTTATTTATTTGATTTTTTTTTTCTTATTTTTTGAGGTATGCCTGTATTGCTATGAACTTTCCCCTTAGCACTGCTTTTACAGTGTCCCATTGGTTTGGGGTTGTTGTGTTTTCATTTTCATTCGTATATATGCATATTTTGATTTATTTTTTGATTTCTTCTGTGATTTATTGGTTATTCAGCAGTGTGTTTTTCAGCCTCCATATGTTGGAATTTTTCTCCTGTAATTGAGATCTAATCTTACTGCATTGTGGTCAGAAAAGATGCTTGGAATGATTTCAATTTT
>NW_011485844.1:14519-15099 GCF_000754665.1 Bison bison bison | reverse complement strand
ATCAGCTCTTATTCTTATGGGTAATCCCCTTGTGTGTTATTTGTTCTTTTTCCCTTGCTGCTTTTAATATTTGTTCTTTGTGTTTGATCTTTGTTAATTTCATTAATATGTGTCTTGGGGTGTATCGCCTTGGGTTTATCCTGTTTGGGACACGCTGGGTTTCTTGGACTCGGGTGATTATTTCCTTCCCCATTTTAGGGAAGTTTTCAACTATTATCTCCTAAAGTATTTTCTCATGGTCTTTCTTTTTGTCTTCTTCTTCTAGTACTCCTATGATTCAAATGTTGGGGTGTTTAATATTCTCCCAGAGGTCTCCGAGATTGTTCTCATTTCTTTTAATTCATTTTTCTTTTTTCGTTTCTGATTCACTTATTTCTACCATTCTATCTTCTGCCTCCATTGTTATGCTATTTGTTCCCTCCAGAGTGTTTTTGATCACCTTTATTGCATTGTTCATTATATATTGACTCTTTTATTTCTTCTAAGTCCTTGTTAAACTTTTCTTGCATCTTCTCAATCCTTGTCTCCAGGCTATTTATCTGTGATTCCATTTTATTTTCAAGATTTTGAATCATTTTCA
>NW_011485844.1:11875-12779 GCF_000754665.1 Bison bison bison | reverse complement strand
GTCCAGTACTGTGTTATGAGATGTCAATGGGTTTGGAGTGACTTTGGGCAGCCTGTATATAGAAGCTCAGGGCTGTGTTCCTGTGTTGATGGAGAATTTGTGTGGTATGTCTTACTCTGGAACTTGTTGGCCCTTGGGTGGTGCTTGGTTTCAGTGTAGGTATGGAGACATTTGATGAGCTCCTGTTGATTAATGTTCCCTGGAGTCAGGGGTTCTCTTATGTTCTCAGGATTTGGACTTAAGCCCCCTGCTTCTGGTTTTCAGTCTTATTTTTACAGTAGCCTCAAGACTTCTCCATCTATACAGCACCATTGAAAAAACATCTAGGTTAAAGATGAAAAGTTTCTCCACAGTGAGGGACACCCAGAGAGGTTCACAGAGTTACATGGAGAAGAGAAGAGGGAGGAGGGAGATCGAGGTAACCAGGATGAAATGAGGGGGAATCAAAAGAGGAGTGACCAAGCTAGCCAGTAATCACTTCCTTATATATGCTCCACAGTCTGGACCACTCAGAGTTGTTCATGAAGTTATACAGAGAAGAGAAGAGGGAGTAAGGAGACAGATATGGCCAGGAGGATAAAAGGGGGAATCAAAAGGAGAGAGACAGATCCATCCAGTAATCAGTTCCCTAAGTGATCTCCACCGTCCAGAACACACACAGAGATTCACGGAGTTGGGTAGAGAAGAGAAGGGGAAGGAAGGAGATAGAGGCAACCTGGTGGTGAAAAAGGAGAGTCCAAAGGGGGAGAGAGCAGTCAAGCCAGTAATCTCACTCCCAAGTAAAAATGGGTATTGAAAATCGGGTTCTTAAAGGTACAAAATTGATAACAAATATCAAAAATCAAAGATTAAAAATCTAGAGTAGATGTTGGATTTTCAAAAATACAATATTAAAGGAAAAAAA
>NW_011485844.1:9781-10766 GCF_000754665.1 Bison bison bison | reverse complement strand
TAGGATATGTAGATGACACCACCCTTATGGCAGAAAGTGAAGAGGAACTAAAAAGCCTCTTGATGAAGGTGTGAGTGGAGAGTGAAAAAGTTGGCTTAAAGCTCAACATTCAGAAAACTAAAATCATGGCATCTGGTCTCATCGCTTCATGGGAAATAGATTTGGAAACGGTGTCAGACTTTATTTTGGGGGGCTCCAAAATCACTGCAGATGGTGATTGCAGCCATGAAGTTAAAAGATCCTTACTCCTTAGAAGGAAAGTTATGCCAACCTAGATAACATATTGAAAAGCAGAGACATTACTTTGCCAACAAAGTTCCGTCTGGTCAGGGCTATGGTTTTTCCAGTGGTCATGTATGGATGTGAAAGTTGGACTGTGAAGAAGGCTGAGCACTAAAGAATTGATGCTTTTGAACTGTGGTGTTGGAATAGACTCTTGAAAGTCCCTTGGTCTGCAAGGAGTTCCAACCAGTCCATTCTAAAGGAGATCAGCCCTGGGTGTTCATTTGAAGGACAGATGCTAATGCTGAAACTCTAATACTTTGGCCACCTCATGCGAAGATTTGACTCATTGGAAACGACTGTGATGCTGGGAGGGTTTGGGAGCAGGAAGAGATGGGGACTACAAAGGATGAGATGGCTGGATGGCATCACCGACTCGATGCATGTGAATTTGGGTGAACTCTGGGAGTTGGTGATGGTCAGGGGGGCCTGGCATGCTGCAATTCATGGAGTCGCAAAGAGTTTGCCGTGACTGAGCAACTGAACTGAACTGAACTGAATAGTAGGTTAAAAAATGAAAATTAAAGGAATAATAGAGGACTTAAAAGTAAAAAAAAAATAAATAAATAAAGAATGATAGTAAAAATATCTCTAGGACTTTGTTGGTGTTGTGGGCAGTGTGGGGTCAGTTCATTTTAGCACAGTTCCTTGATCTGGCTTGTATTTCTCATGATCTATAGGCCCCTTGCTATATAGTTGGTAC